>NC_057795.1:59368901-59619823 GCF_018294505.1 Triticum aestivum | reverse complement strand
AGAAGGTCTCCTCTCTGCCACCACATTGAAGTGCCCTTGCCCTGTTTTTCAAAATAAAATAGAAAATGAAGTACCCTTGCCCGGTATTCTCACAAGTATCATATCAATTTTATTGGGTTGTCAGTTGTGGACCAAGGTCCTTAGGGCATCTTCAGCCGTTCGGCCCCCCAGGGCGCCTAAATAGAGCGGCCTGGGGACGTGCCGACGCTAGTTCGGCCCCTGGGGGCGACCTAGCTTCCAGTCACGCCCCCACGCGCCGGCCCCAGGATACGGGAAATTTAAACTTGGTCGTTCCCGCTCCCAAAAGACGCCGCAAATCCGGCGATCGGACGTAGTCTGGCGTTACAAAAAACAGAGCGCCGCCGTGCGCAACGATTCACTCGGCGGGGTCGGCTCCAGGCGTTGGCGGAGTCGGCGTGCGCGGGCTCGTCAGTGTCGGAGCTGCTTCGGTGCAGGGCTGCGTCGGCGCGGCTTCGGCACTGCTGGGCGGCGATGTAGAGGCGTCGTTCGGGCTTGGCGTCCGTGTGGTCGTGGGCGTCGTCGGCGTCGTCGGCGTTGCCGTCGGCAGCTCGTTCAGGATGAGGCCGCGCTGCACCAGGTACCACGCCTTGAGCTTCTCGTCGTTACTCTGGAGCATGTTCGCCCCGACCATCAGAAAAGCCATGTCGGTGTTCCTCTTCTTCGCGGCGACGTTCGTCCGGAGCAGGTCGAGCTTGATGGCGTTGTTCTTCATTAGCGATGACCACCGCGCCTCGGTCTTCTCTTCGCGTAGGACGGCCCGGGCCTGGGCGTCGGCGAGGCAATGCTCGATGGACTCCTGCACTTGCGCGGTTGCCGCGTCGGCGCTTTTCCCCTTCTTTGCCAATTTGTGGCCGTCCGGCCGTCCCTTTGACGCGCCCGGAGTCGTCGCGTCTGGCTTGTATGTCTCCTTGGCCTTGTCGAGGGCACGTCGGACTTGGGTGGCGAACCCGGGAGATGCGGCGGCCGCGGTCGATCCTGTCACGATGATGTCGTCCATGTCGGCTCCCGTGTCGTCGGTGTCGCCGAGGTGCGAGAAGGGTAGCGGTCCGCGGTAGAGATGGGGCGTCGGTGTGGACGCGTAGGCGGCGGGCGGCGAGTAGTTGTATGGAGGGTACTGCACGCCGACGAAGGCGGGCGAGGGCGTGCGCGTAGCGGGGTGACCATGAGGGAAGGTCACGTTTGGGTTGAACCCACCGTGCGCGTCGCCGTCGGCGTAGCCGGGCGACGATGAACCCCATGGAGATCCGGTGCCTTGCTGTCCCCAAGGCGCGTACTGGGCGTGGCTGATGACGACGGGTGGATTCATCCCCGCCTGGTCGACCGATGAGGAAGACGCCGCCGCGCGCGCCACATTGTCGCGGGCCTTCTTGGCTATGGCCCTGTTCCGCCTGTCGGCGGTGACTGCTTCGCGCCGCTGAACTTCCACCCTCCACTCGGCGTTCGACAGGCCCGGTGGCTTCGATGGCGGCGCCCTCGTCTTCCTCTGCTTCAGCTGGGCCACGGCGCCAGTCGCGGTTGCCGCCGCGCGCGGCATGGCGTACTTCTTCGGCGGCATGGCGTGCTTCTTCGCGGCGAGCGGGAGGGGGTTTGGCGGGAGAAAGGAAGAGAATGGCGGGAGGAAGGCGAGCGAGCGGGAGAGATGCGAGGGAAAAGCGTCAAGAAACGGCGGGAAAAGGCCCTCGGGTCGCTTCCAGGGCGGGCCCACGCGCTTTTTTCGCTTGTGCCGGCTCCCAAGCGCCCCCCAGGGCGCCGGGTTCGGCCTGGGTCCGCCGTCACCAGTTTTGGCCCGAGCGGCAAAATCGCCTGGGAAGGGCCTGTTGGGGGCGCGGCTGGAGATGCCCTTAACAGTTTGCTATCATAGTCAATTACTGCTCCATCAACCATGGAATGCAGCGAGGGTTACAAACAGTATAGCATACTAAATCATTTCTATCATATATTTTAACTTCACTAAGCTCCTTAATTTTAGAGCCCCCTCATTTAATTAGGTCTTCGAATTGAGATTAGGTTGTTCAATTTTAACCATGTCAAATCCCTTAATCCTAAGAGCCACTATGTTCCCTAGGATTGAAGGCCCATGGCGTAAATTTCGTTGTCGTCTATGCTGGGCAGTGGGTGATCGTGTCAATCCGTGCGACATGACCTCACTAACGCATGGAAGAAGAGGGACGCTCGTGGCCTCACTGATCGTGTCAATCCTTAGAGCCTCTATGCTTCCTAGAAGAAGACTCATGGTCTGGAAGAAAATGGACAAGCATGCTGCTTTCAAGAACTTTTCTCAGTCGAACATTTATAAGTTTGAACATCTATAACAAAAGAATTACTAGTATAAAAACATGAAATTGGTATTACTAGATTTATCATGAAACATGTTCTTATAATGTATATAGTTATTTTTATGTGAGGCTACATGTTTGTAAATAAGTTGATATTCAAAGTTTCATCTTGAAGATTATATAAGTCAAATGTCCAGTAAGACACAAATTTTATCGGAGTTAATACTTTGCAGCTGGTGAATTTTGCGCATCTAATCTGACTTGCATATGTTAAATTATGATCTAAATTCTAGTACCGTATTGGACTAGACGTAGTACGTACGGTGTGGGCTTTTGCGTTGGTACCGACGCGTACGAGTACAACTCATTTACTTGTCCTCCAAGGACTCTCATGTATTGCCCTCTTATATACCCCATGTAGTCGCACCTCAGACGGTCTGTCGTCTCGTGCTTGTAATACTTCTCCATCATAGTGATTGCACCTTCGTGCGTCCGTGGTTTTCTCCCGCAAGGGTTTTCACGTAAATGTCCGTGTCTCTTTTGTCTCGTTTATTTTCCGTTATTATCTAACAAGTGGTATATAGAGCTAAGGTTCATATACGAGATTTGAGACGAGGAGATTAGGGTTCTGTCGTGCGCGCCACCGCACGCGTCTTCAGGCGATCCGCCGATTCGAAGCCGCATCGATTTCTACTGCTGCCGCACGTCGCCGAAACCGACAGGCGACAGGAGTTCCTCGCTGCCACGTCTTCCGTCTACTCAAGTCTCGACACGACCTGCTGCCGCTGCTGATCCAGTACGCAAGGCCCCGTGTGCTGCTCCTGAGAAATCAACCGTCGTTGCTACTGCTAGTACTACTTTTCCTCCACGTGAAGACCAAATCCACATCGATGGTGAGTACTAGTGCTACACGCACACAAATCGAGATCTGATTGATCTCTACTCCTCACGTGAAGACAAGGCTGAATTACTAGTCCAAATATTTTACTTCTCAATTGCTACAGCCACCGAGAGTTTTCAGGTGCTATTTTTTCAACTCCGTTGCTCCGCATTAATTAAATCTATCAATAATTTTTCTACGACTTGTACTACTTTGTGTACACAGATTTATCGACTCATGACATCCATGAAGTACGATCTTTCGCTGCTAGATCGTGACACAAGGTTTACCTTATGGCAAGTCAAGATGCGGGCGTTGTTGGCACAGTCCGACTATGATGAAGCACTAGATAGTTTTAGGAAGAACCGAATTCAGGACTGGACTGATGAGGAGAAAAGAATTGATCGTAAGGCTTTGTCAAAAATTCAACTCCATTTGCATAATAATATTTTGCAGGAAGTTTTGAGCGAGAAAACTGCTGCCGCTCTCTGGTTAAAGCTGGAAGGGATTTGCATGACAAAAGATCTCACCAGTAAGATGCATCTAAAGCAAAAATTATTCCTGCACAGGTTACCCGAGGGAGGTAATGTTTTGAATCATATTTCAGAATTTAAAGAGATCATATCTGATCTAGCTGCAATGGAAGTTAAATATGAAGAGGAAGATACTGCTCTAATGTTACTTTGTTCACTGCCAAGTTCTTATACCAATTTTAGAGACACCATATTACACAGTCGTGATACTCTCACGCTTAATGAAGTTTATGAAGCTTTGAACTCCAAGGAGAAGATGAAATTAATGGTGCCTCATGATGGTTCAACTTCATCCCAAGCCGAGGGATTATCTGTTCGTGGCAGGACAAAGGAGAAGAACTCTAATAATGGAAACAGAGGCAAAAGTAAGAAAGGCCACAGGGGCCGGTCGCAATCCAGAGACAAGAAGTATTGCAGGTATTGCAAGAGAGACGGGCATGACATCTCAGAGTGTTTCAAGTTGCAAAATAAAGAAAAGAGGAAAGGTAACAAACAAGGTGACAATTCTGCTAACGTTGCTCGTGATGATAGTTACGATGATGCTCTTGTCGTTATTGCTGGATGTGTTGAGACCAATGATGAGTGGGTACTTGATACTGCATGCACTTTTCATATGTGTCCACATAGAGATTGGTTTAATACTTTTGATTCCACTACTTCTGCTGGTTCCGTTTTGGGTTTTGATAATTCACCATGCAAGATTGAAGGCATAGGTTCTATTCGAATCAAGATGTTCGATGGCATAATCAGAACTTTGACAGATGTTCGGTATATTCCGAAGATGAAGAGAAATCTTATTTCTATGAGTGCCCTTGATGCAAAAGGGTACAAATATTCAGGTGGAGATAGTGTTTTGAAGGTCACCAAAGGTTCCCTTGTTGTGATGAAAGGTGACTTAAGTTCGACCAATGGTCTTTATTACCTTCGAGGTTCTACTGTTTTAGGTAACGCTACTCCATTTGTTTCAAAGAATTCTGATTGTGATGCTGCTAACCTTTGGCATATGCGTCTTGGACATATGAGTGAACTTGGTTTAGCAGAGTTAAACAAGAGAGGTCTTCTTGATAGATATGAACCTGGTAAATTAAAATTTTGTGAGAACTGTATCTTCGGCAAGCACAAGAGGGTGAAGTTCAATACTTCGACCCATACAACTGAAGGTATTCTTGATTATGTGCATTCTGATTTATGGGGACCATCTCGCAAGAAGTCACTAGGTGGTGCAAGTTACATGCTGACTATTATTGATGATTATTCGAGAAAAGTTTGGCCTTATTTCTTGAAGCATAAATATGAAGCATTCTCAGCATTTAAGGAGTGGAAGATTATGATTGAGAGGCAAACTGAAAGGAAGGTAAAGATACTTCGCACTGATAATGGTATGGAATTCTACTCTAAGCAATTTAAGAATTATTGCAAGTCTGAAGGCATTGTCAGACATTACACCGTTCCTTATACTCCTCAACAAAACGGTGTTGCTGAGCGTATGAACAGGACCATTATTTCCAGAGCCCGTTGCATGTTGTCCAATGCAGGTTTGCATAGGCGTTTTTGGGCCGAGGCCGCTTCCACTGCTTGTTATCTCATTAATCGTTCACCATCTGTTGCTCTTAATAAGAAAACTCCAATTGAGGTATGGTCTGGTTCACCTGTTGATTATTCACAGTTGAGAGTTTTCGGTTGCACTGCTTATGCTCATGTTGATAATGGAAAGTTGGAGCCTAGGGCTGTTAAGTGCATCTTTCTTGGTTATAAGTCTGGTGTTAAAGGTTTTAAACTGTGGAATCCTGAAACCCAGAAGGTTGTTATTAGCAGAAATGTTATCTTTAATGAATCTGCTATGTTACATGATGTTTCATCTACTAATGTTCCCGTTGAGAGTGAACAGCAGCCTACTATTCAGTAGCCTACTGTTCAGGTGGAGCATGTTATTGATTCAGGTGATACATCTGATAATGAAATTGCTGATGCACATGATGAACCCGTCGTTGATGATGATCATGTCACTCCCACTCCAAATCAGCCTATTGTTCCACCTAGTTGGAATCTTGCACGTGACAGAGTTAGACGGGGTATTAATAAACCTGACAGGTTAATTGAAGAGTGCAATATTGTTTCTTTTGCTTTATCTGTTGCAGAAGAAATTGAAGGTAATTCCGAGCCTTCTTCATATTCCGAGGCTATTATTTCTGGTGATAGTAATAAGTGGATGACCTCTATGCATGATGAGATGGAATCACTTGAAAAGAATGGCACCTGGGATTTAGTAAAATTACCTAGAGAGAAGAAACCTATTCGTTGCAAGTGGGTTTTCAAGAGGAAAGAAGGTGTTTCTCCTAATGATGAGACAAGATATAAAGCAAGGTTAGTTGCTAAAGGTTACAGTTAAATTCCAGGTATTGACTATAACAAAGTCTTTTCTCCTGTTGTGAAGCATAGCTCTATTCGCACTTTACTCAGTATTGTTGCCATGCATAATCTTGAGCTTGAACAATTGGATGTGAAAACTGCATTTTTACATGGAGAATTAGAAGAGGATATTTATATGGAACAACCTGAAGGTTTTGTTATTCCTGGAAAAGAAAAGCTTGTCTGCAAGTTAAAGAAATCTCTTTATGGATTGAAGCAATCCCCTAGACAGTGGTACAAGAGATTTGACACTTTTATGCTCTCTCAAGGTTTCAAAAGGTCTAATTATGATAGTTGTGTTTATTTGAAAACTGTCAATGGTTCAACTATTTATTTGCTCCTTTATGTTGATGATATGCTTATTGCTGCAAAGAGTATGTCAGATATTGATGAACTAAAGAAGCAATTGAGTAATGAATTTGAGATGAAGGATTTGGGTGCAGCAAAGAAAATACTTGGCATGGAAATATCCAGAGATAGACCGTCTGGAAAAGTATATCTAAGTCAGAAGGGATATATTGATAAAGTTCTTCATTGCTTTAATATGCATAATGCCAAGCCGGCGAGTACACCGTTAGCTGCACACTTCAAATTGTCATCAGCTTTATGTCCTAAGTCGATGCAGATATTGAGTACATGTCTAGAGTTCCCTATTCAAGTGCAGTTGGTTCACTTATGTATGCCATGGTTTGTTCTTGTCCGGATTTATCATATGCGTTGAGTGTTGTCAGTTGATACATGGCTAATCCTGGAAAAGAGCATTGGAAAGCAGTTCAGTGGATTTTCAGATACCTGCGTGGTACTTCTAATGCTTACTTAAAGTTTGGAAAAACTGGAGATGGACTTGTTGGTTTTGTTGATTCTGATTTTGCTGGTGATTTGGATAAGAGAAGATCGCTCACAGGTTATGTTTTCACCATTGGTGGTTGTGCTGTGAGTTGGAGAGCAACTTTGCAGTCTATTGTGGCTTGTTCCACTACTGATGCCGAGTATATGGCTATTTCTGAGGCATGCAAAGAAGCTATCTGATTGAGAGGTTTGTACATTGAGCTTTGTGGAGATTCATCTTGCCCTACCGTATTTTCTGATAGTCAAAGTGCCATATATCTTACAAAAAATCCAATATATTATGAGAGGACAAAGCACATTGATGTTAGATTTCACTATATTCGAGATGTTGTTGCTGAAGGTGATTTGAAGGTATGCAAGATAAGTACTCATGATAATCCTGCTGATATGATGACAAAGCCAGTTCCTACCAATAAGTTTGAGCTTTGCTCAGGCTTAGTTGGTATTTCTCACTAGTCCGATGGACTTTGACGCACAAGGTGTTTATGCTGATTTGGATGGAGTTATTCACTTTCTTCGACTACTAGAGGGAATTTCGATCAAGGTGGAGATTGTTAAATTATGATCTAAATTCTAGTATCGTATTGGACTAGACGTAGTACATACGGTGTGGGCCGTTGCGTTGGTACCGACGCGTACGAGTACAACTCGTTTACTTGTCCTCCAAGAACTCTCATGTATTGCCCTCTTATATACCCCATGTAGCCGCACCTCAGACGGTCTGTCGTCTCGTGCTTGTAATACTTCTCCATCATAGTGATTGCGCCTTCGTGCGTCCGTGGTTTTCTCCCGCAAGGGTTTCCACGTAAATGTCCATGTCTCTTTTGTCTCGTTTATTTCTCGTTATTATCTAACAGCATACGTGTACATGAGAAGAACTAAGTCAGGATTGGGTATGGTTAATGGCCTTACTAACAGTAGGTCCATGAGTGACCAAAATATATCCAGGTGAAAACTTAAACATAAGCTATTTGAGCCCTTATCTGAAGGCATCGGGTTCTAATTACAGTAACGGAGTAAATTTTGCTATTGGCGGTTCAAGAACACTACCACGGGACGTTCTTTTTGCATTGCATGTACAGGTGCAGGAATTTTTGTTCTTTAAAGACAGGTCCCTGGAACTGATCAATCAAGGTTTGTTTGTCGTGTTTCTTCCCTCAGATTAAAACGAAATAAGAAGCGAGGAGCGATAAAGTTGATAATAAATGAGCAAACCTGTTGCTATTGCACAGGCCAGGAAGCTTCAATTGATGCACAAGGGTTTCAAAATGCTCTATATACCATAGACATAGGACAGAATGATATTAATGCTCTTCTGTCCAACTTGCCTTACGACCAAGTAGTGGCGAAGTTCCCTCCAATACTTGCCGAGATTAAGTATGCTGTTCAGGTGACGTTTTCATTTTTGCCTTTTTTGTGAATAAATTACTGTACCCTTTGTACTTGCTGTCAAGACGGACAACCACAACTCTGTACTTCCTAGAATTTTTTTTTTTGCAGATTCTGTATGACAACGGGAGTCGGAACTTCTGGATACATGGAACAGGGGCTCTCGGTTGCCTGCCTCAGAAGCTCTCTATTCCACGCAAAAATTACAGTGATCTTGATCAGAATGGCTGCCTGAAGACATACAACAGAGCTGCGGTCGCGTTCAACGCAGCGCTAGGCAGCCTCTGCGATCAGCTGAATGTACAGCTGAAAGACGCGACCGTTGTTTACACCGATCTTTTTGCTATCAAGTATGACCTTGTGGCCAACCACACCAAATACCGTCTGGTGAAATTCGCATGATATCTGGTGAGATTGCTAATTGCTTTTCTTCAGGTTTTGACAGGCCATTGATGACGTGTTGTGGGTACGGAGGGCCACCATACAACTATGATTTGAGAAGGAGCTGCCAGTCTCCAAATGCAACGGTCTGCACTGACGGCTCAAAGTTCGTTAGTTGGGATGGCGTGCACCTCACCGAGGCCGCTAATGCCGTCGCGGCTGCAGCCATACTGAGCTCCGCATATTCCAGACCAAAGCTCAAGTTTGATCAGTTCTGCAGAGCCTGATAGTTGTATTTCATACTACACTACTCCCTCCGTCTATACTAGAAGCAAAGGCGCGCGTGTTGCCGCACCATTCTTGTCCTTTTGTCATTGTATATAATGTCCTTCTTTTCCTTGCTATATCTATTGCAGTATATCTCTTCTAAGAAATTCGATAGGTCAATGACATCAAAATATATACTCCCTCCATTCGGAATTACTTGTCGTAAAAATGAATGTATCTAGACGTATTTTCATTCTAGATACATCCATTTTCAAGATAAGTAATTCCGAACGGAGGGAGTGCATTGGAGAGAGTACCAATAACTTTGTTTTCTAAGGGGGAATGCAGACTGTTAATATGTTTTCTTTCCATCTAAAACATTAGAGCTAGCGAAGCAGTAGCGGATCTAGCCCAATGGGTAAGCCTGGGCCAACAATAGAACTGTTCATATAAAATATATTTTTCTTAATATTTTTTACCCTTTTTCCTATGCTATAAAGCTATTCAAAAAATCTCAGGATGGGCCGTGGCCCACCCTGTCCACCCTCTACCTCCACCACTGTAGTGAAGGAACGTATAGAACTTCAACAGCACAGCTAAACATGATAAGAATGAGAGGAAAATGCCCCGATAATTTTAGAGCTAAGAAAGTTGCAACAGCACATGTACAACAGGAGCATCGGTACAACCCCCTCCTAAAACGTATAAAGGGTAATATAGTCATTTCATAATTTGTACTTACTTTTGTACTCCCTCCGTCCGGAAATACTTGTCATCAAAATAGATAAAAAGGGATGTATCTATAACTAAAATACGTCTAGATACGTCCCCTTTTATTCATCTTGATGACAAGTATTTCCGGACGGAGGGAGTATGTATGATGGGTAGCCCGCCGGACATATACTACAGGAGGCCACCCAATTGGGCCGGCCCATGAAGATACCGTATAGCAGCGCCTCAAAAATAAAACAACACTTGCAAGAGCTCAAACTCAGGACCTCCGGACTTCCACAAACGAGCTACAACCGGATCAGCTAGCCAGCGTTTTTGGATTAATAGCAGCGCCAAGCCTTAAGGATAACATCAATGCAGAATATTTTGAAAACTTCCAATGCAAAATATTTTTTTGAAAACGAAACGTGAATCTTTTTGTGAATCCCAAACACTTTTAAGATGTTTGAAAAAAATATATAATAAACAGATTTTTTAAAAAACCATGAACAGCTTTGAAACGCAAATGTTTTTTAAAACCGGAACATTTTTATGGAAACACAAACAATTTATGGAATGTGAACATTTTTTGCAACTCTAGAAAAGAAATGAAAAAACAACAAACATTTTTGTAATTGCGATCAATCTTTGTAACAGAAGCATAAGATCATCATTTTTTGAAATTTTTGAAACAAATGTGAAAAGGGAACATTGATTGAAATTCCAAACAAGTTATATTATATGAACATTTTTTGGAAACCCAATCATTTCTCTAACAGTTGTGATTTTTTTTTCATAAACACATTTTGAACATTTTTGGAAAACACAAACATTTTCAGAAATTCTGATTTTTTTTAAACGACCAACAAAATTTGAAGACATGTACACTTTTTGAAATTATGAACATTTTCTGAATTTTTTGAATATTATTAGTAAATATGAATATTTTCTAAACTCTGGAAATTGATTTTAAAAATATTCAAAATATTGAAGGTTCAGTGGTCACTAAGGATGCTCAATAGGCGAGACCATAATGTTATTTGCTTCGTTCGTTCTATCCGTTTGGTTGACAACTTCATGCGATGAGTGTCAATTAGGAAATTCCATATGTTTTGGGAGTAGCATCAAATAGACGGCCGACTGGGCTGGCCCATTTACGCTCGCAAAAACAGAAAATAAATCACTATTTTTAATTAAGTTTTTAAATATTTTTCCCTTCGAACCTAGCATGGATGCAAACTATGGGCATGCCCACCTGGTAGCAAAAGTTGGGATTGTTACAAGAATGTCCCAAAAAACACAATGTTCAATGGAGGGTGTCTGGATAGGCCATGAGCACGTTTTTTCTGAACATCCTGAAATGGCCCCAATTTTCTTCATGGCTTGTATGACCAATTCAAGGCACCGTACCAAGTTTCTTGGGTTTTCGAAAAGTTTTGCATTTTCTGGTGTTTTCTCGGTAATAAATGATCGATAATGACTAGACGTGTGGCAACTTGCATACGGTGTAAGAAATTGTTCAAACCTGGCATGCATGCCTACCTTGGGCATGCCCACCTGCTTGGAAAAATTAGGGTCATTTCAAGAATGTCCAAATAGACCATGTTCAACGAGAGTGTCCGGGTAGGCCGGAAAGGTCCGTCTGAGAGCACGTTGTTTCTCAACATCCTTTAATTTGCCCCATTTTTTTCATGGCCTGCCAATTCAAGGCGCCTGTCCAAGTTGCCTAGGTTTCGACAAGTTTTGCCTTTTTTGGAGTTTTCTCGGTCAAAAATGCCGATAAGTGGTCGGAGGTGTCACGACTTGCATACGGTGTCAGAAATTGTTCAAACCTGGCATGCATGCCTATTATGGGCATTTCCACCTGCTCGCAAAAGTTGGGTTCATTTCAAGAATGTCCAAAAATAAACCATATTCAACGAATGGTGTCCGGATAGGACAGAAGGGTCTGCCTGAGAGCACATTGTTTCCCAATATCCTTGAATGGCCCTAATCTTTTTCATGCCCTTGTATGACTAACTAAATGCACCATGCCTGGTTGCTTGAATTTTCAAGAAGTTTTATATTTTCTGGAGTTTTCTCGGTAAAAGAAACCCAATAAATGATCGGACATGTTGCAACTTGCATACCGTGTCGTAAATCATTCAAACCTACCATTGTTGCCTACCATGGTTATGCCCACCTATTTGCAAAAGTTTGGATCATTTTAAGAATGTCAAAAAATGGAACAGTTCAATGGAGGTGTCCGGGTAGGCCAAAAGGGTCCATCTGAGAACACGTTGTTTCTCAACATCCTTGACATGACCCCTATTTTCCATGGCCTGGTATGACAATTCAAGGCACCATGCCAAGTTTCTTAGGTTTTCGACAAGTTTTGCATTTTTTGGAGTCTTCTCGGTCAAAAAAGACAAATAAATGGCTCGACGTGTCACAACTTGCCTACGATGTCAAAAATTGTTCAAACCTAACATGGATGCCTACCATGGACATACCCACATGCTTGAAAATTTGGGATCATTTCAAGAATGTCCAAAAATCAGTTTTTCCTTTTTAATAACCGGATTCAAATTAGGTTCGGTATTAAACCGTATAACTGAAAGAAAAAACTGAAATCCAGGCATCTAGTAGGAGGCTCGCTCACGCGTGTCACCCAACACCAAAGGCTCAATCGCTCGCGCGTGTCCAAACCTGCAGGATACGGAGGGCCCAATGCATGCTTTGTTCCCCACGTGAGAGCTAAACCAGCTAAGCTAATGCGAGGCTTTGTTGTCCACCTAATTGCAAGGCCCAAGGGCAACTACTAGAACTTCTGTGGGCAGATAGAGCATGCAGCGGCAACCGTCTTATTTGTTTAATACCACATCACGTAGGTATGCTCAGAGGATAAAGGTGATCATGGATATTAGAGGACGGCACAAGGGAAGCGCTAGTAGTTGTGTCGTAACTTGTGCATGTGCGCTACAAACATATTTTCATTATAAACTGAAAACCAAACCGAATCAGTTGGTTAACGAAATATCGATTTGTTGTATTGGGTTGACATTTACGGGTTTTAGATTTGCTAACCAAAATAAAAAACAAATGTTAAAAACCGAAATTTCAATTTCTACCAGCCTAATGGGTGATATCATCACTCCGGTGAGGCACCTATTGGGCCGGCCCAAGCGTTCGCGGATTTGAAATAAGTTCATCGATGCTGGAAAAAAAAGGAAAACAAATTCATGGTTTTTTATTTTAAAAGGTTCACACATTTGAAATAACAGGAAAAACTGAAAAGGAAAACAAAGGAGAAAAAATAACAAAGGAAAGCAAAACAAAATAAAGCCCGGTTTTTAAAAATATGAAAAACCGGCCTAAAACTTCACGAAGTTACATTTGCCACACAATAAGCCAGAAAGAAAGCAAGTGTTCAAGTTGTGTTCATAGAATTGTTCAGAATGTTACTTCTTAAGTTTGCACGCTCCTCATATCTCTTTAAAATTATTGAAAATGTTGTTCAAAAGAATATTCTTAACATTTTGAACTAACATATCTCTTTATTTTATTTTTTTGAAATATTCATGCTTTAAAAAAATGTTGTTCAAAATTTTCGAAATATGTCATGCTTCTAAAAAAAATGAAATTTTTGAAAACGATTGGATTTTAAAACATTATTTGATTTGTAAAAGTTTATTCAGAATTTTCAACAAACGTTTGAATTTTTTGAAAAGGTATCTGAACTCTGCATTAGTGTTAGTTCTTAAGTATGTGCGCTCCTCATTTTGCACAAACATTAGTCAGCTTAATTGGTATGCCACTCACGGTTGTTGCAAGAGATCTGTGGTTAGATTCCTACGTGCTTCATTTCTTTTCTGAATTTTTACAACCCGCGAACAGACACGCTCCCCGATTTTAGTTTTTAAGATTTCATGGTCATTGCTTTACACAGTCATTAGCCGGGTCAATTGGTGAGCCACTCACGCTTGCTTCGAGAGGTCTGCGGCTTGAATCCTGATAGCTCCACTTGTCTTGGGTTTCTTTTCAATTTTTACATCCCGTGAAGGGGCACGCTTACTACAGCCATCACCATTGGGCCCAGCCCAGTCCGGCGGGGGTTGGGTGTCGTAGACGGACAAAAAAGAAGACCATCATCAACTTAAAAAAACAAAACCATCCTACCCTTTATTATGAAGGGGTATAAACAGATCTTAACCGTTGATATGTTTAGGGGGGTTGTACTAAAGAAGAAGTGTCATCGACGATAGGCATCACAAACACTCGACCTCTCAAAAGAGGGAGCCTTCTGTCAAAAGTATCCGATCTTATTGATCTAGTTACAAATTCTTGGGATGAAGACTTGGTGAAACAAACACTATGGCCAATTGATACTTAACGAGTCCTTGTGACTCCCTTTCTATGCATAACAATCTGGACTTCATCACTTGGAGTTACACAAAAAAATGTGTTGTTTAGTGTTCGCTCAGTTTATTTGGTGGAATGGAACATACAACATGGGAGAAAATTGCAATTTAGTAATGGTATGGGGCGAATCGATGCCAATCCTACTTAGGGTAAGATCTGAAAATTATCCTGTCCCGCGAAGGTAATTTTTTTATTTGGAGAACATTACACGGGACACTCCCGTATCGTGTTACACTTGCGAATAGTCACGTTTCGGCCACTTGTCCATCCTGTTCAAATGGGCTAGAAGATACAAAGCACGTATTGTTTCTTTGTCAGAAAGCAAAGGAGGTTTGGAACAAGTTGGGTTTGCATGAGGTGATTAACAAAGCTTGTTCCATTGATCATGCGGGTGAGGCAATCCTCGAATTCTTACTCAATATGCCAGATCAAGATTTGCCTAGTTTGGGTATCTAGAATATTAGTGAATTGATCGCCATAACCACTTGGTACTTGTGGTCGGATAGACGTAAACTGGTTCATGAAGAAAAGTCCCAAGATGCAACCCAGACGTCTATGGGGGTTCGTGCTATAATGGCAAAAAATTTCAGTGCTCAGTCCCCTAATGCTATCAGTAAAAAAGGAGGGTGGAGTAGGCCTCCTATGGGTTTTGTCAAGTTAAATATAGATGCTTCTTTCGATCATGATCTGCTTAGGGGAACGACGGGTGCGGTACTCGGAGATGACAAAGGAAAACTCATCGTTGGTAGGATTTGGAAGATTGATTGGTGATGACGTTGACAGGTGAAGCGTTGGCTCTATGGTTTGGCTTATCTCTTGCACAAAGAGCGGGTTGCAATCGTCTTGTTATTAACTCGGATAATATGGATGGCATTGATACACTGAAGAATGAAGGGTGGTCTACTGGAGCGGTGGCGACAGTTTTTGATGACTGCTATTTTTTGGCTTGTGATTTTCCGCTTACTAGTTTCGAACATTGTAATAGGGAAGCGAATAAAGTCGTCCATGAACTTGCCAGGTTGTATCTCTCCTTATAGACGATGTAACCGTTGGCTCTAAGGTTTTCGAACATTAATTGGTTTGATTTGAGGAGCCCTTGGATGAGATTGTATCTCTCCTTATAGACGATGTAACCGTTATTTACAATTAATAAAATCTTGTTTTTGCTCCAAAAACAAAAACACTCGAACTCTCAAATGGACAGGCTTACCATCATTCCTTTGCTTACCGATCATATTTCATTTGCACACGACAAACTAATGGACCCAATGCTAAATCATTCTATGTGCAAAGAAATGTTTCATAAAAAGAGAGTTGGTTCCAATTTACCAAAAAGGCTTTCGCCCCGCTTTATAAATAAAGCAAACCACCAAAGAGCACACACACAGAGTCAAGTCCACACACACACCCAAGTCTCACAACAAAGTACATAGGTTTTGCTGAGGGCACAGCTCAACAAGCCCAAAAAAAAAACAGAACACGCCGGACGAAGATAGCGCCTAGTCTGGTTCCGGCGGTAGGTAGCTTCTATTGCTGGAGTGAGCTTTTATTCCATGCATATACACTAGAATTTTCGTTCTGATGAAAAACTTCCTTCACATGGTTCATTATAAGGTAGACTTGCAGTGCTGGAGGGAGCGACTGCGGCTATTTATTGCAGCAACTTTTTGGACAATTTTTTCTATGTGTTGAACCTTGATTATGGGGGGAGATTGGACCGATCATCAGTAGAGTGACGTATAATTTCAAACAACTGTTCATTTCATGCTACCCTCGATGCTCAACATTCAACATAGGAGATTTTGAATGGAGATCTGTCCAAGTATCTAAGCACAATTTCAGGTCAATTCTTTTTGGTAGTGTTTTGTTGTTTCAAAGAAACTCCTATCCTAGCATTCAAATCTTTTCCCTATTTTAATTTTTTAAAATTTCATTTTTTTGTTTGGACACAAATATGACTCTACAATTTTAGTTCTAGATG
This sequence comes from Triticum aestivum, assembly GCF_018294505.1. Classification (NCBI taxonomy): domain Eukaryota; kingdom Viridiplantae; phylum Streptophyta; class Magnoliopsida; order Poales; family Poaceae; genus Triticum; species Triticum aestivum. The sequence goes on along the minus strand of NC_057795.1, from coordinate 59,603,725 downwards.
TTAAACATAACATGTTGCACTGCACCATATCCCACATGACAAGGTTCAGGTGATCTAGAGATAACCATAGCATAAGGAGTCCAACCGAAGATAGACTAGGATCTCTAGCTAGTTGCCATATAGTTGTAACTTCCTTTATCTCATTCTCTCTGGCTATAATAACACGAAACCATCGCCTTGGAAAGGTTCGAGGTTCCTTCACATGGTATCAGAGCCTGAGTCTTCCCATCTAGCATTCTTCCTCTTCACCGCAGCTCCCTGCCATGGCCTCATCCACCGCCACTCCCTCTCCTCTCTCCGGCCAGATCACCAAGCGTCTCAGTCGCACCAACTACATCCTATGGCGCACTCAGATCATGCCGCATCTGAGAGGAGCAGGAGTCTTCGGGTACATTAATGGAAGCATGGCGAAGCTGGCCAAGATCGTCGTCAGCATGGACAAGGATGGAAAGGAGGAAACCACCCCAATCCACTTCATGCCATCTGGTTCCGAGAGGATCAATAAGTACTTGGTTATCTTCTGAATAACCTATCCAAAGAAGTGTTAGTGCAGGTGAGCTCCAAGGCACATGCACACGAGCTCTGGATGGTGCTGGAGAGCATGTTCTCGTCGATGTCGCCATCCTGCGTCAACAACATCCGCGCTACCCACACACTAATGCACATCAAGGGATGCAATCGGTGGCCTCCTTCTTCGCACACATGCGAGGACTCGCCGATTAGCTCGCCGCGGCTGGCAAGCTGTTGCAGTATGATGAGTTGATCTCTTACATCCTCAATGCACTTGACATATGGAGTACCAGCCGTTTATGCCTGCCCTCGATGCCCGGACCACTCCGGTCACCCTCGATGAGTTGTTCGGTCAGATGAGCAATTTTGACTAGAGGCTGGCCCTCTTCCAAGGAGCTGGCACGGGAGGTGGCTTCATGTCATCAGCCAACGCTACCACCCACGGTCGCGGCGGGGGCTCTCGTTATCACAAGCCGCCTTGGAACGGCAAGGGCAGGGGCTCCAGCAGCGGTAAAGCATCGGCACCAAGAACAACACGCGCGGCGGCAACCAACCTTCCTCCTCCAACACCAAAGGCCGGTGCAACAACAACTCCTCCAACAGCTCATGCCCTGATGCGATCAGGTGCCAAATCTATGGCAAGCCGGGACACTCGGTGAAAGACTGTTGGTACCATTTTGAGGACGATGAAGATGGCTCATCCCAAGATGAGAAGGTGGCCGGAGCTGCTGATGGCTCGTACGATGTCGACATCAACTGGTACGCCGACAGCGGCGCCACGAACCACATCACCGGCGAGCTGGAAAAGGTGACCATGCGTGAGAAATACAATGTCAAATATCACGTCCAGACGACAAGTGGAGAAGGTATGAAAATTATTCACGTTGGTCATTCAATTATTAAAAGGGTCTTTTACATCTGTGCCCCTGGTTCCTTAGCTCTACACATTCATCCCCGCGCTCTTAACTTTTGCTCAGTTTTCCCCACTCCATTGCCCCTGGTCACAATGGACATTGCCGCCGAGTCAATGGCTTGACCGTTAAGTATGACGAGTGGGGCCGCGCTGGACTGTGTCGTCCGTTGGACCTGACTATTGGGTCCGCGTAGGGCGGTGTCGCTGTTCGACTGTTGGGCCATGGTTTCGTTGGGCCGTCCCTTGCATTAAACGCCTACGAGCGCCACCACGACAGAAGCCTGCTATGCACGCACCCAGCAAAGCCTGCCTATATGCATCGATGCGTGCCGCCACGATGCGTCGACCGAGCCTGCATGCGCCGATGCGTGCTGCCATGATGCACTGACCGAGCAACTTTCTTGCACGCCAGCCGCCACGGATGCATCGACAGTCACTGCCGCTGGTTCCTCTCTTCTAGCTAGGTGGCTACATATTTGTGGCTTGTGTAAAAACAAGAGAAGGGTTCGTTGTGGCTGCATGCACTAGGTGGTTACTAACAAAGCGAGCTCTATAAGAAAACAATCAACAAATATGTAGTCCCAATATGTAGTTAGGGCCAACAAGCCCATAGCACGATCACATAGTTCAAACTAGGAAGAACTTAATAATAGAATAGACAAAAAACTTAATAATAGCTAGAACTTAATAAAAGGGCCAAGAAGCCCATAACATCTCCAACATAGTTCAATTACAACTTAACATAACATAGAATAAAAAAAAGATAGATGGTTTAGAACCCTAGCCGCCGCCTTATCCACCTCGCTCCTCCTCCAAGCGCCCTTCACTGCTCCTCGGGGGCGTTGTCGATGGGGTACGGAAGAGTGTGCATGCGTGACCCGTTGGGGAAGATATTGGTGTACTCCGTGAACATGTTGTGGGTGGTGAAAGTGATGAACTCGCAGCCACACCAAAACACCCGGCCGAGGAGGTAGAAGGCGTTGAATGTGTTGGTGAAGTGGGCAAGGAGAGCAACCACCACCCCGTTTTGGATGACCTCCTCGATGCGGAACATCCTTGGAGATCCTCGCAGGAGGTGGTGGTAGCCGGACGCGAGGAAGAACTCGGTGAAGTTCCTTGCGGTCCTCCACCTTGATATCACCCACACATGTAGTGTGCGCTCAACGTACACACCAGGAGGGTAGAGCCTCTCCGGCATGGTGGGTGGGAAGAGGTAGGTTGGTCCGGTGTACTGCATGGCTGAGGGATGTGTACAAGAAGGAGAAGGGGTCGAAGAGCAAGAAGGGCAGATGGCAGAGGATGGGAGATGGATGAGGGATGGCAGAGACAGAGGGTGGCTTAAATAGTTGTAGTGCTACGTGTTATTTCAACTTGGCAATAACGGGATCAAATGTGAAGTAGCCCGTTTTCACACCCACCGCGGCATCGGGAGTGTACAGCGTGGGAAACCGTGGTTTGAAAAGAAGAAGAAAAAGAAGCTAATTGCACGCGTGGGAATCCATGGTCATATATATTAGGGTCCCTATATATTAGATGAACAAAAAGAGGCAATTTTTGAATAGTTTGTGACCATTTTGCATGATAAAAATAAATTTGACCATTATAAATTTGGTCATTTCGCATTTGTATTGAGCAAAAAGAACTAACTTTTCTAGGAAATGTCAATTATTGTGTAATTTCAATGCAAAAAAAAACAGAGTTAACACGTTAAAAAAACCCAGAGCAAACGATGCAAAAACAACAACGCAATTCTACGGCCCAACCAGAACTTGGTTTCCTTTTGAGCCTAATAACGTTTTTTTCGCGGAGTCAGTGGCGGGTGAGCAGCCGAGCACAACCAACAGGACTGCCTCTCGTGGGTAGCCCCACGATCCAACGATGCGGAGCCGTCCATGTGATCCAACGATGCGGAGCCTCCAAGCAGCCTGCCTGGCGAATTCCTTCTAGAGGACCACATCTGAGGGTTGTCGCTTGGCGCCAGGGCATGATCGGACGGCTGACGTTCGGAGCTAGGGTTAGGCGAAACCCCGCAGGGTTTAGAGGGGGTTTGAGCTGGTCAACGGGGTTTCCAAGGCTTTGACTGAGCATAACTAATTTTAAAAAAGTCAAAATATATGAAACCTTCGCCGTTCGTCGTTTTATAAGACACACTAACGAGGAAAAATAATACTAAACATGGTCTATGGTCATTTTCATGAAAAAACTCTAGCTGGCACGATCGAGGTCTAATGAGCACCATTAATTTTAAAAGATCAAAAAATAAATAAAACCTGCGCACAATGTTGTCTTACGTGACATGTTACAACCAAAAATCATAAACTTGGTCTATGATCATCTTCATGAAAAAACCATCGCACATATGAGCTATCACATACAACATTTCATTGAGTTCAAGGAGAGGAGGTAGGGCTAGCTTCATTTTTAGAAAAATTTAAAAAAATCAAAAAAATCACCAAAGTTTATTTCAAAGTGAATAAGAAGGATCTAAACTTAGTTTTCCATTTTCATATTTTAAACATGTTTTTAATAGTTTTTATATTAAAGCATATTTTTTAAAGAAAATGTAAATGTATGAAGATTAATTCAAACAATAGTGTGACTTTGAATCTACACTATATAGATTGAATAGGTGCTAATAAAACATTTGGCTCATTTAGAGTAGGTCCTAAACAACTTGATTACAAATGATGATGAGGCGGAATGGTCAAACGAGGAGGAGGAGGACAACAACGACGATGACGACCGCGGCGGAGATGAAAAGCCAACGGCCAGCGGCAACAAGCGTCCTTGCCAAGACGATGTCGTGGGGCCATCCAACAACAACAACAACAACAAGAAGGAAAAATTAAGCAGACTGTATATATCTTTGTTTATCATGTCAATCTCATCGCAGACAGTTAGTATGTATTCGATAGAGATCTTCTACATTATCGCCCATAGATTGGTTTGTTGAACTACGTGCCCTGACGAGCACACAATTCACACAAAAAAGACCGTGTGGGCTGTCTATAATGATCGCACACAATTCTAATTACCGACCTGTTTGCCGGGTGTTACCCACATCTTGTTAGGCCGAATCATTTGTGTTCACCTCAATCATCGCAAACGGTTCATCGAAGCGAACTGTATGCCATATATTGCACACAACTTGATCTGGCTGCCCATTTCTGTTGTTTTGTCTCATTGCAAATAGTTCGTACGGATCAACCGTATGCCCCTCATCGCACGCGCAACTAAAATCTAAACTATGTTTGATGTATCATTCATCGCAAACATTTCACATCTTTTTTATGGTTTTTTTATATTACCGTTTGCGATTAATGCATCACATGCTACTAGAAAAAAAGCTATTAATGGCGCACTATAGGTGCGCCACTATTAACACGCCACTAGTAACAAATAGTAATTGCGCACATTTGGCCGGAGATAGAAGTTCTTGGACGACGAACACATCTTCACCATCACGAGAGTTGGGACAACACACACAAGCACATGGGCAGGTTATCTCTTTACCGTCATTTGAGGGTAGATTTAATCCTGCTATTTATCTAGCTTGGGAGCTTGAAGTAGAACAAGTTTTTAGTCATCATGGCTTTTCTGAACTTGAGCGAGTACGAGCTGCCACTAGAGCATTTACTGGTTTTGCTTCTGATAGGTGCGCCATTACTATACCTAGAAGTGCACCATTACTATCTGACTTAGTAATGACGCACCACATAGAAGTGCGCCAATTTTTTCAGATTTTTAAAAAATATTTTTTTCAGATTTTTTTTTCGTTTTTTCATAATCTCGGGTCAATATGCTTAATCTCAAGTCAAATCACACTCCGTGGTAAAACTTTCCGGAAGGTCACCCATCCTCACACTACTTCAGCACGAGCACGCTTAACTTTGCAGTTTTATCCAACCCCAGCACCAGCTCACTTAACAGGCATTTGTTGATATATCTATCATATCAATCCTATTAAACCTTGTTGATATATAAGACTTTGTTCATGTTCATGAGTGTGATGAAATTTTGAAAAAATATTTCAAACTTTTGTAACTTTTCGAGTAGATGCTTTTTCATATAAACAACTTTTTAATCCGAGTTCGTATGCAAAAGTTATGCCCATTTTACTAAATTTCAGAGAGATTTTGCAAATAAAGTCGAAATTCATATTTGTAAATTTTCCCAACAACTAGACCATGTATCACATGGGAAACTTATTTCCTTTTTTTGACATTTCTATCATTTTCTATTATTTTTTAAACTGAAAAGGCGGTCCAGGGGGGTGCATTTGATAGTTAGTAATGGCACACCTTCACAAAGTGCGCCATTACTATGTGTACGACTTGATCAAACCTTGGTCAAAGTTAGTAATAACACACTTTGTATAGGTGTACCGTTACTAAGTTTGACATAGTAATGGCGCACCTATGCAGAGTGCGCCATTACTAAGTTTGACCAAGGTTTGACCCAGTCATACACATAGTTATGGTGTGAAGATGCGCCATTACTATGTCAACTTAGTAATGGCGCACCTATACAAAGTGCGCCATTACTATGTGTATGACTGGGTCAAACCTTGGTCAAACTTAGTAATGGCGCACTTTTCACCTGGTGCGCCATTACTGTTTTGGTTACTATTGGCGTACCTACACATGGTGCGCCATTACTATTTAGTAATGGTGCACCACATGTATAGTGCGTCATTAGTGTCCATATTAGCTATAGCCGTTTTTCTAGTAGTGACACATAATTTCGTCAAAGGGTCTCTGATCGTAGTGTCACGTTAGCAGCATCCTACAGTAGTGACATCCAATATAGTACGGTTACGACGTTCGGACACACCATTACGATGTGCTGTTCCAGGTGGCGCGTGCGAAAGTTCTAGGCCTTTAAGGCGTCCTGCTTCCTGCTTCCTCTACTCCTCCTCTAGCTTCCTCTTCTTCTCCTCCTCCATCTTCCTTCTGGCGTTACTTCTGTAGTCGGCGTTCTAGTCTGAAAACCCTCATACCATGGAACAACGCCTATGCCTCATGTTCTTCCCGGGTGTTCAGGATTTTCCAAGGTGCGCATAAGCTCGTCGTTCTCTCTGTTGGGCGTGAACACCCCTGTTCGAGCCTCTTCTATTGAAACAAGTATTTTGTCCTCGACTCCTTTAAGACCCACCTTCTTCAAAATCTGGCCTGTCTTTGGGTCCAACGCCCCATGCGCATAGAACCAAGTCCTGCACCTAGGGGGAAACTCAATGTAATTGGAACAACCCCTGTAGCCTGCATCTCTTCCTCAGCCTTATCCCACTTAGGCCGGGCCACCGCGTAGCCACCTGGCCCCAGCCTATGGAACTGCTCCTTTTTCGCGGCATTGATCGTGTTTATTCTCGACCGTTCCTTAGCTAGTTCCGATTCCTTCAATTTCACGAAATCTGGCCAGTGATCTCTTTGCTTCTCCAGTGTTACCGTGAATTCTGGAGTCTTCTTTCCTCCTTTGACATACGCGACCCATACAGTTTTCTTGTGGTTGTTGAATGCAACCGCCATCTTTTTAAAAGCAGCGTTCTTGACTTTCTCCACATCTTCAGTTGTGAAATGATTTCGTAGCATGAAATGTGAAATGAGAGCTTCCCAAAGCAGTTTTTTGGCTCTATCGTCAACAAAAGTAAGATCTGGACGTGGCTTTGCTGCCTTTTTCCATTCTTGAATGGAGATCGGGAGTTGGTCCTTCACAAGAACTCCACACCGACGAACGAACTTGTCCACATTCTTCTTAGGCTCGACCGATTCGCCATTATCTTTGATGGCATTGATGTTGTACTTTATGCCTTCCTTCAACTTTTTGGCCGGGCCTCGCACTGTCTTGCTCCATGCAGACGATTTACTCGATTCGGAGGGCTGAAAGAAGAAATATCTCGATTCGTTAATATATATATATATATATATATATATATATATACACACACACACACACACATATACACACACACAAAATTATTTAAAAACACGTGATGATCACCAGATGCCTACTTCTATAAAGATGTACCTCGTCGGTATTTGCTATTTCAAGATCATCATCATAGTTCTAGACTTCATCAATTCGGTCGTCTCGATCGAATATCATATCACCATCCCCGGTATTGTTCAGATATTTGGAGACGTCATCTTCTTCATTCAGGTCATATGGCCGGCTCGGGGAGCGTATGAGAGCGAACATAGCCTCTTCTCCTTTGTCTCTGCCGGTATTGTCCACCATAGCTTTTATTTAACTATCAGGAAGAAATATAAAACAATTTAGTACGCATCTCAAATAATAGTAAATAATTGATATGCATCTCGAATAATAGTAGATTATATATATGCGAAAGAGAAAACTGAATCATAGTAGATAATTAATATGCATCATCGAATATAATCTCGAATACATCATCGTCTCGAATATTATCGAATACATCACTAGCTAGATAATATAGATCGAATACTATTGAATTATCTAGTTCACTCGCGGTTCCTGAGCGCGGGCGGTGGACACCCAAAGAGAAGGAACCACCACAGTATCATAGCTCGGGTGAGATCCCCGAAGAACTTGCCAGGTATTGGAGAACCTGACGTCCATAGCAGCCATGTAGCGATGGACGTGCTCGTCCTCCTTCCTGACACGATGACGTACCACCTCCGGCGGGGCCGGCTCCCTCCGCACCGAAAGTGGCCCACACGAACGCCACCATAGGAGCTCCGTGTCGACGACAGGACCCAGGGCCGGGTTCCTCACCAAGCGGCGCTCCCCTGAAGGTAGCACCTCCCAGTGCCAGCCCGGCGGAGCCCAGTCCCGGACATGGCTCCTCTGAAGCAGGACGTTGTCGCGAACGGGTCGACGACGAGGATGTGGGCCGGGCATCATTGACGTCGAGAAAAAAATACTATATGCAAATGTACCATTTTAAATGTTTGGATTGTGATTTAGCTAATTCATCTAATTCATCTAACTAAAACTAACATTTCTAAAATTTCTAACATTTTTATATAACTAACATTTCTAACATTTCTATAACTAAAAAACAGAAAAATTTCTAACATTTTTATATATAACTAACATTTCTACAACTAAAATTTCTAGCATTTCTATATATAACTAAAATTTCTATAAACATTTCTATAACTAAAATTTCTATAACCATTTCTATAACTAAAATTTCTAGCATTTCTATATATAACTAAAATTTCTATAACTAAAATTTCTATAAACATTTCTATAACTAAAATTTCTAACATTTCTATATATAACTAACATTTCTATAAACATTTCTATAACTAAAAGAAAAATTAATGTGTGTGTATGAGCGCGCGCGCGTGTTCGTGTGTGGGCATGGCGGGGCGCAGGAGCTCACAGCGGCTATGGGGGCGGCGACGGGCCGGGGCGGTGACGGGGACGGCGACGGGCGGTGACAACGGGGATGGCGACGGGCCGTGACGAGGACGGCGCGGCTATGTACGGGCGGCGACGTATGGGGCGGTGGTGAGACGATGACGACGGGGACGGCGTCGACGGGCTGGGGCGTCGACGGGGATGGGACCGGCGGCGGTGGGGATGGCAACAGCGACGGCACGGGACGGGGGTGGCGCCGGGGATGGCGACGGCGACAGCCCGGGACGGGGCGACGACGATGTCGAAGTAGAGAGAAGTGGGAGATGAGAAACTGAATTTTCTTGAAGTGTTTCTTATATACACTAGTAGAAAACAAGGCTTTGGTTCAGGACGGGCCGGTCCATTAGTCCCGGTTCAGCCTAAAACCGGGACCCATGGGGGCATTGGTCCTGGTTCGTGAGGCCAGGGGGCCTGCCGAGCCTCATGGGGGCTTTGGTCCCGGTTCGTTTGGCCCCTTTGGTCCCGGTTGGTGGGACGAACCGGGACCAATGGGCCTCGCTCCTGGCTCACCACCATTAGTCACGGTTGGTGGCTTGAACTGGGACCAAAGGGTGTCCTTTAGTCCCGGTTCCAGCCATGAACCGGGACTAATGTGATGCCTATATATACCCCCTCGCCGGCGAGCAAAGCACTCCACACTGCTCTGTTTTTTCTGGCCGGCAAGGGGAGGGCTTTGTGGTGCTTCATTTTCCATTTTCCTCTCCAAGCTCGACCTCCAAGCTCCATTTTCCTTAATATTTGTCTAGGTTTAACGGTCCATCACGTCCCGTCCCTGTCTTCATCGCCGTCGATCGCCCGCGCCGTTCTCGTCGCCGGTAGCACCGTGGTGAGCCTCTTGTTCTTATCTTCTTTCTGAAACGAAAAAATTCTTACTTGTATGTTTAGATAGATACTTGTATAATTTTCTTACTTTTATTATTGCTTCTTATTGTATAGTGCGATGGTTTTGGTATCCGCCCCCGTCGGCTCTTGTCCTGTCTATGATTCGGATGTGGTATATATTATCTTTTATAACTATTTGGTTCATTTATTGTTTATGACAATTATGCCGACCAACGTGACATAGATTTTATTTATTTAGGAGGTATGTGAATCGGAAATTCCAACCGACCCTATTGTTGAGAGGTTAAATTTAGTTGAAGAAGAAAACAATTACTTGAAGGAAAAAATAAAAAAATTGAGGAGAAGATTATATTGGATTTGCATGTTGTGGATGTCTTCGATGATCACAAGATCAAGATGGATGCAATGCGCTTGAAGATTAGAAAGATTAGAAAATATGCCATTCGTACTGAGGCTTGGTATCATTATGCCGTTGGATCAATTGTTACCTTGGTTGCGATTTTGATCGCATTTGTTTTCGCATTGAAATGTTTTACATAGTTTCAATGTATGGTTCAATTAGATGCTTTGGAGAGCTATATGTTGTTCAATGAGAACTATGTATGTACTTTGGTTTTAATGTGATGATTAACTTCTATTAATTTGGTCACTTAATTATCTATTCATGATGTTCTGTAGTGGTTTTTGACACACTTAATTATATATAATGCACGCAGATGAACCGGCAATGGATGTACGGTGACAAACGCACCTCCGAGTACATTAAGGGCGTGCATAATTTTCTCGAAGTGGCTGAGTCTAACAAGAAGAATGGTTTTATGTGTTGTCCATGCCCTATATGTGGGAATACAAAGTCTTACTCTGACTCAAAAACCCTTCACACCCACCTGCTTTATAAGGGTTTCATTCCACACTATAATGTTTGGACCAAGCATGGAGAAATAGGGGTTATGATGGAAGACATCAAGGAAGAAGAGGACGATGACAACTATGTGCCCCCTGAATACAGTGATGCTGCAATGGGGGAAGCTGTTGAAGATCAAGAGGAACCAGACGATGTGCCCGATGATGATCTCCGTCGGGTCATTGTTGATGCTGTGCCCGATGATGATCTCCGTCGGGTCATTGTTGATGCAAGGAGACAGTTCTAAAGTCTAAAGGAGAAGCTGAAGTTTGATCGCATGTTAGAGTATCACAAAAAAGGTTTGTACCCCAATTGCGAAGATGGCAACACAAAGCTCGGTATCGTACTGGAATTGCTACAGTGGAAGCCAGAGGATGGTGTGCCTGACAAAGGATTTGAGAAGCTACTGAAAATATTGAAGAAGAAGCTTCCAAAGGATAACGAATTGCCCGATAGTACGTATGCAACAAAGAAGGTTGTATGCCCTCTAGGTTGGAGGTGCAGAAGGTACATGCATGCCCTAATGACTGCATGCTATACCGTGGTGCGTCCGAGGATTTGAACGCATGCCCGGTATGCGGTGCATTGCGGTATAAGATCAGACGAGATGACCCCGGTGATGTTGACGGCGAGTGCCCCAGGAAGAGGGTTCCTTCCAAGGTGATGTGGTATGCTCCTATAATACCACAGTTGAAACGCCTATTTAGAAACAAAGAGCATGCCAAGTTGATGTGATGGCACAGAGAGGACCGTAAGAAAGACGGGAAGTTGAGAGCTGTCACGCCCAATATGCGACCCTATCCAAAAGGAACTCGAAGGTCCCACTAAGGATAGACCCGCATATTGAAACGCTTTGCAAGGTGGATATCATTACATCAACATTACATAATAGATGGGGATACATACATAAGACATACAATGCCACACGAATACAACATTACAATACATAAGAGCATCATCCGTCTACGGATGAATCACAAACAGAAACTCAAACGACATCCACCCTGCTAGCCCAGGCTGTCGGCCTGGAACCTATCCCCTGATCGAAGAAGCAGAAGAAGAACTCAACGCAAGCAAGCATCGCTCTCGCGTCATGATCATCGTATAACCTGTACCTGCAACTGTTGTTGTAGTAATCTGTGAGCCACGAGGACTCAGCAATCCCATTACCATGGGTATCAAGACTAGCAAAGCTTAAAGGGAAAGGAAGGGGGTAAAGTGGTGAGTCTGCAGCAGCGACTAAGCATGATATGGTGGCTAACATACGCAAATAAGAGCGAGAAGAGAGCAAGCAGAACGGTCGTCAACTAGTAATGATCAAGAAGTGATCCTGAACTCCTACTTACGTCAAACATAACCCAGAAACTGTGTTCACTTCCCGGACTCCACCGAGAAGAGACCATCACGGCTACACACATGGTTGATGCGTTTTAATTCGGATCTGGTGTCAAGTTATCTACAACCGGACATTAACAAATTCCCATCTGCCTATAACCGCAGGCACGGCTTTCGAAAGATTATACTCTGCAGGGGTGTCCCAACTTAGCCCATGAAAAGCTCTCGCGATCAATGAAGGAATAGACCTTCTCCCAGGAAGACCCGATCAGACTCGGAATCCCGGTTTACAAGACATTTCGACAATGGTAAAACAAGACCAGCAAAGCCGCCCGATGTGCCGACAAATCCCGATAGGAGTCGCACGTACCTCATTCTCAAGGCACACCGGATGAGCAAGACGACGGGTTGGCATAGACCCTGGTTGCCCAGGGGGCGCCGGACATCGCTTGGTTTGGACCAACACTTAGACAAGCACTGGCCCGGGAGGGCTAAAATAAAGATGACCCTCGGGCTCCGGAAACCCAAGGGAAAAAGGGCTAGGTGAGGCAAATGATAAAACCAATGTTGGGCCTTGCTGGAGGAGTTTTATTCAAAGCGAACTGTCAAGGGGGTCCCATAAATCACCCGACGGCGTAAGGAACGCAAAATCCGGGAACATAACACCGGTATGACGGAAACTAGGGCGGCAAGAGTGGAACAAAACACCATGCATAAGGCCGAGTCTTCCACCCTTTACCAAATATATAGATGCATTAATAATATAAGAGATATTGTGATATCCCAACCAAAAACCTGTCCGCCATGGAGAAAATCTTCAACTTCACCTGCAACTAGCAACGCTATAAGAGGGCTGAGCAAAGCGGTAACATAGCCAAGCAACGGTTTGCATAGGTAAGGTGTCAAAGGTTAGAGGTTCATGGCAATATGGGATGGCTCGATAAACAGATGATAGGTAGCGCAACAAAGCGATAGAACGAAGCAACTAGCATGGCAATGATAGTAGTGAGATCCAGGGTAGCGGTCATCTTGCCTGAAATCCCGCTAGGAAGAAGAACGAGTCCATGAAGAAGACGAACCAACGTAGTCGAACGAATCCTCACGAACGCAACGTTACCGGAACTATCAAGAAGAAGCAATACCGGAAAGAAGCAAACAACATGGTAAACAACCATCACATAGACATGGCACGATGCACAACCAAGTATGATGCATGTCCGGTTAAAAGAGCATGGCATGGCAAAGTGCAACAAGCAATACTACAAGTTAAGTGGAGATCAATATGCAACGAGTTGCATATTGACGAAACACCACATCAATTATTTAGTTCTCTCTCGGTTTTGTACCCAACAATATTAAATGTTAGTAAACATGGCAAGGGGTGAAGCATATGAAAAACTACCTATCTAGACAAGTTTAGGTGAGGCCGGAATAACAAACAGCAAGTTCGGAAAAATCCCCATATGCATATTTTAGATTCCGTACTGTTCTGCCCTAAACAATATTTTAGAGTTGTTAAACATGCAAAGTAATATCACCATGATAATCTATGCATTTTTCCACCCCATTTACATATAAAGTTTATTTAAAACCGAGCTACGGTTATTTAGTTATGAAATAAATCATTTTAACATGGCATAGGAGCAAAATAAATACAAACAGCATGTTAAACATTTTTAACATAGATGAAAGTGGAATATTATTAATCTACATAATTTTCTGAGCATTTTACATATAAAGTTTGTTTAAATCCGATGCACGGTTAATTAGTTATTACATGCATGAGGTTCAAGGGTTTTTCTACAAAACTGCACTCTTTGGAAATTAGCTAAATTCGCAGCGTATGAAAAAAAACAACATGGGCCGAATCTAGGCGGACTGGGCCAGCAGAGAGGGGCTGGGGGAGGCAGCTCACCATGGGCCTTGGCCCGGTCGGTGAGGAGGAGGCCCATGCGATGCAGATCTGGGCCTCGGGCGTGCTTGCGGCTGGGCCTGGGAGGCTGCTGACCTAGGCGCGGTCAACAGGCATCGGGCGACCATGCCCTCCCTGAAACAGGAACTGCTCAATGCAGGGGAAGCAGAGCTCGCCGCGGCAGAGACAGCTTGGGCCTTGGCGCCTGGGACATGGACGAGGAGCCCGGCGAAGCGGACGAGGCGCAGGGCGGTGATGGACCTGGCGCTGGCGTCTCCCGGCGATGAGTGGAAGGACGAGGGGGACGGATCCGGCGATGGGTGGTTGATGGTGACGCGAGCGCCGGGAACGGGCAGATCAGGGCGAGGGGGTCTCGGATCCGGTGCATGGGAGCTCCGAGGCGGTGGAAACTGCTGGTCCGGCGGCTCTGCTCGTGGAGGTGGCCGATGGCGGAGCTTGGACAGCGTCGAGGCGGGAAAGAAGCAGAGGGCTCGGGCTGCAGCTGCTGGCTCCTGCGGGCGCGGACGATGATGGCTGCGGGCGGCCGGACGCGTCCAGGACCAAGGGAGGAGGAGGCACGAGCAGGGACGAGGCCGGCGGCGTGGCTTTGGTGGCTGGGTTCGCCGACGGGGTGGAGGAGACGAAGGCGGGTCGCGCTCGGCAGCAGAGGGGGCAGAGGCGTGCTAGACCGTGGCCTCGATCCATCCTGGATCGGGCACCGGCTGGCTGCTGTACGAAGGCTCGGCGAGGGGTGGATTGAGAAAGAGGCTGGCGATTGGCTCGGTGGGGAATGGGAGGATCCCGAGGTGGATGCGGGAGAGAGGTGGCTGCGGCGGCTAGGAGGATCCCTAGAAATTAGGGATTTGATCTCGGTTTAGACTAGTATATATAGCGGGTAGGTTAGGCTAGGGGCTATCTCCTCCCTCCGATCGTAATCGGACAGACGAAAAAAATAGACTAGGGAGAAACCAACAAAGAAACGAAGATACTTTCGCGATGTTTGGGGATGATCTGGATCCAACAGCGACAACTGCTCGGGTCGGGTTCGGGGAAGTTTCGGACATGGTTGCGAAGGGGGTTCGATGCACTGTGCAAAGAGGGATTAGATGGGCTGTGCGGAGGGGGGTTGGGCTGAGAAGAGATAAGAGAAGGCAGCCCGGTAACAGTTTCCAAAGACCGAAAACGTCCGACGAATATACCGACTATATCGCGGTTATATATTTAACGGTTGAGCAGTCAAACAGACTCCGAATGCGATGAAACTTGGCAGGCGCTCTGTCTACACTATAATAAGACCGCACGACAAGTTGCAACCCATTCCGAGAACATTTTTATGCCACTAATAAAATATATTTCGGAGGTGCCGCGGGCGCGTGCGAGTGTGTCTGGACTCCGAATGGACAACGGAGAGAACCGGGGAAACCCGGACGGATGCAAGTTTTATGAAAACGATGCCGATGCAATGCACATGATGCCATGAGATGAGATGCATAACAAGAACAAAATGCAAAACAACAGACAAAAACCCAACCACGGAGGAAATAATGAATCACATAGCCGGAAATGGCAAGAGTCGGAGTTACGAATATGGAAAGTTGTATCCGGGGCGTTACAACACTCCACCACTACGAGAGGATCTCGTCCCGAGATCTAGGATGGCACCGGAGGGAAAAGGAAGAGGAAGATAAGCGGTAAAACTAAGTTGCTTCTTCGACCAATGAGTGAAACCACGAACCTTGAGAGGTTGAGCAATTAGAGATGAACGAGATTGCAAGCAATCCATTGGAAAAGAGGAACAAGGAACATTACGATAACTTGAAGGTTGCGAAGACATGAATGACGAGCACAATGGACAAGAAGGAATTGAAACCACTCTGGTTGAAACGAGATAAGAATGAATAAGAATGATATAATTTTGGCAGCACTCCGACTGTAAATGGAAGAAATTGAACATGAACTTACAAGATGAGAGGATACTTGATGAGATCAACAACACACTACCTCCGGAACTATTGAAAGAATGGCACAAGGGGTAAGAAAGATTTCAAACAGCTCTCCGGTTGAGGAAGGAGGCAAAACTTGAATCATTGATAGTCACCACAATGAGCAACATTCCTTAGGGAAGGCTTTAGGTGAAAACTAACCCAAGATAACTCCAACAAAGAGATTGATTGGACGAAAAGATATCTTGAACGAAGAGAAAATGATGGATTTAAAATACCTCCTTCTTGACAACATATGAATCATGAAACATGAAGGAAATTGTCAAGGGTGACATAACACCACCTCAAAATATAAGGTAGAAAGAATTGCACTTTGGAATGCAAGATGAAGGATGCTTGAACTCCTCAAAACAAGATGTGTTGACCACCATGTTTAATTTTGAGTATAGCTTGGCGGATATTAACTTCAAGAGAAATCTTGAAGAACAATTGAAGAATGAAAAGAATCCTTGACGAACCACCATGTAGAGCTTCCATGAAGAACTCCGTTAATAAAAGGATGATAGAAAGAAAGAGAAGTTGAAAGAACAAGGTGAGCCTTGTGATGATTTAGATGAAGCTTTGCGACGAGATAACGCGGAAAAAAACGTGGAACTCCAGAAAAGAAAGATGAATACTAGAACCGAGAATTACTTCATCATGAACAATCTCCGGAAGAAGGAATTAATCACCTGGATGAAACAAGAATAAGAATTATGTCATGCGTATCCTTCCCCAATTTAAATTGATGACAAGCAACGGATTTGGCATACTACTTATTCTCGTAGAAATGATTAAGAGGGATATAGCGTAAACTTGAGAAGGTCTTGATGGAACCACCTGTGGAATTTGGAAACAACGAATGAATTGATATGATAACGAAGGAAAAGAAATCTTGAACGAACCACCGTAAGAATTGAAAACGAACGAAGTAAAGGGGTGAATCACCGGTAAGAATTAGAGAACGAATGACAATACTTGAGAGAATATGATACAAGAGAACGAAGAGATCACGAGATGATTAGAGAATACCGAGCAATGCACCGGTAAGATTTGGATAACGAGAGCTGAAGACTGAGAATGAAGAATTATGACATGATGGCCTTCGGAGGAAAGAAATGAAAACAACTCATGAAATTCTCCGGATGGTAAGAAAAGAATTGTCACAATCAAAACAATTATGAGGATAGCATGAAGCTAGAACCATGAATCTTGAAGAGAATGGAGCAAGATTTAAGAGAAACTCTTCTTCGGTCTTCAAATGCTGAGAATGACGACGAGAAACACCACGATGAATTGTTTGAGATACTCCGGGACAATGAAAAACAAAGAGGTTGAGCCAACAATGAACAAGAATTTGAAATCGATCTTGGAAAAGCATCTGACTGATGAAATCCATTCTTACGTCACACTTTGAAAAGAATTCGAGAATAGCTCCGAGAAAATTAGAAGAGTCAGGTAAGATCCTGGGAGAAGACCTGTGGGTTAGGGCCCACTCAAAAGAAAACACCGTTGAACGATTTTAAAGAGAGGTTCCACCGGTTGAATTAAATAGCTTGAATGAGATAACAATCTCCAAATGGCTTGAACGGATTAAGAATGGAAACACGAATCTTCTGAGATATCTTCAACACTCTGGAACAAATGAATAGCAAGAGGTGAGTGATTGAGAGGTGCACCGGCATGGGATAGCATTTGAAACGAGGAAAGGGATATGATCAACACCGAAAGCTTGAATTGGATCCACCGAAGAAGAAAAGAGACGAGGAATAATAAACTTGTAGCTCCGTTAGTATCTTCCTGAGAATCACCGGATAAAAACATTGACGGAAAAGAATGGAGAGACTTCTCATCAATAAAATGGATACCCGAATAAGAAATCTAAGTCCTTGAAGTTAAGGGTGGGAGGGCGGGAAAACAAAGACAACTTGGGACGGATGAAACAAACACTGTTGAGAAAACTTAGAATTGATCTTGCGAATGTTGAAATGATCGAATCCAGTTGAAAAGAAGCACACCGGTTGGAAAGAATTAACATGACAACCTCAATGATCAAAAGGATTAGTATTCACATAGCAATATGAGAACACCGTTTATGAAAGGTATGGATTCAACATTTGACTTCGAAGCAACTCGAATACCACTAATAAAACAAAACAAAGGATTTGGCTTGCAGAATAAGCCGGAAAAAACATAAGATAGAGATTTTATTCGAAGTTTTCGTGGTGGGGCCCACACGGGCTCGAGTGTACATCACCATCATGTACAAGGCAGTGCACATGACATACGAAGTGTCCCCGAACCAGCATAGCCAAGGGTTCTTTAAGACACAACGAGACCACTGTAAAAACGACCGTGGAAAGGCGGACCACTAGACGTCGAACCCCAATCTCATATCATGCATCTGTCGAAAAGATATTCTAGGAACTACTTGAATTCCCACCTATAAAACTCCCGAAACTTTCTGGTTATGCAATCTGGTGTTGGGGATACAGGGGAAGCAATATATCTCACCCAAACTAACAATACCTACATCCAAGCTGTATCCATCCGTCAACATATAACCAAGAAACCTTCGGAAATCGTGTACCTCAACCTTCGAAAAGCATCCGTTATACGAGTTATGGCAATACTCTCGAGCTCGCCCCAGTACTGGGTTATCGGGGTTATCTCACCAACAACTGCATAAAAGAGATTTTCGATGTCGGCAAATCTCAGGTATTCCAGAAATGCAACGATAAAATTGTGACGACAACACCTCAGAGCTCGACTCCCCGGGTCAAAGCCACATAAATAGACAGGAGGCACCAAGAACAATGTTCTCGTCACAAAACCATCAGAACGATTCCAAGATACCCGCGTGATCCTAAAAAAAATTTAGTGAAATTTGAGGAGAGGAAAGACAAAACATCTACGTCAAGAGACCTCACCAGAGCGTCGAAGGGGCTGAGGAGTAAAAAGAATCCTACTCTCCGATATATATAATCCTAAGACTCAAAATAGTTTTTCTTCTAGACTCAACGACGGCCAACAAACAAGGGGGCTCCTAGGGTCGGTCGAGGCTCTGATACCAACTTGTCACGCCCAATATGCGACCGTATCCAAAAGGAACTCGAAGGTCCCACTAAGGATAGACCCGCATATTGAAACGCTTTGCAAGGTGGATATCATTACATCAACATTACATAATAGATGGGGATACATACATAAGACATAAAATGCCACACGAATACAATATTACAATACATAAGAGCATCATCCGTCTACGGATGAATCACAAATAGAAACTCAAACGACATCCACCCTGCTAGCCCAGGCCGCCGGCCTGGAACCTATCCCCTGATCGAAGAAGCAGAAGAAGAACTCAACACAAGCAAGCATCGCTCTCGCGTCATGATCATCGTATAACCTGTACCTGCAACTGTTGTTGTAGTAATCTGTGAGCCACGAGGACTCAGCAATCCCATTACCATGGGTATCAAGACTAGCAAAGCTTAAAGGGAAAGGAAGGGGGTAAAGTGTTGAGGCTGCAGCAGCGACTAAGCATGATATGGTGGCTAACATACGCAAATAAGAGCGAGAAGAGAGCAAGCAGAACGGTCGTCAACTAGTAATGATCAAGAAGTGATCCTGAACTCCTACTTACGTCAAACATAACCCAGAAACTGTGTTCACTTCCCGGACTCCGCCGAGAAGAGACCATCACGGCTACACACACAGTTGATGCGTTTTAATTCAGATCTGGTGTCAAGTTATCTACAACCGGACATTAACAAATTCCCATCTGCCTATAACCGCAGGCACGACTTTTGAAAGATTATACCCTGCAGGGGTGTCCCAACTTAGCCCATGACAAGCTTCTCGCGATCAACGAAGGAATAGACCTTCTCCCAGGAAGACCCGATCAGACTCGGAATCCCGGTTTACAAGACATTTCGACAATGGTAAAACAAGACCAGCAAAGCCGCCCGATGTGCCGACAAATCCCGATAGAAGTCGCACGTACCTCGTTCTCAGGGCACACCGGATAAGCAAGACGACGGGTTGGCATAGACCCTGGTTGCCCAGGGGGCGCCGAACATCGCTCGGTTTGGACCAACACTTAGACAAGCACTGGCCCGAGGGGCTAAAATAAAGATGACCCTCGGGCTCCGGAAACCCAAGGGAAAAAGGGCTAGGTGAGGCAAATGATAAAACCAATGTTGGGCCTTGCTGGAGGAGTTTTATTCAAAGCGAACCGTCAAGGGGGTCCCATAAATCACCCGACCGCGTAAGGAACGCAAAATCCAGGAACATAACACCGGTATGACGGAAACTAGGACGGCAAGAGTGGAACAAAACACCAGGCATAAGGCCGAGTCTTCCACCCTTTACCAAATATATAGATGCATTAATAATACAATAGGTATTGTGATATCCCAACCAAAAACCTGTCCGCCATGGAGAAAATCTTCAACTTCACCTGCAACTAGCAACGCTATAAGAGGGCTGAGCAAAGCGATAACATAGCCAAGCAACGGTTTGCACAGGTAAGGTGTCAAAGGTTAGAGGTTCATGACAATATAGGATGGCTCGATAAACAGATGCTAGGTAGCGCAGCAAAGTGATAGAACGAAGCAACTAGCATGGCAATGATAGTAGTGAGATCCAGGGTAGCGGTCATCTTGCCTGAAATCCCGCTAGGAAGAAGAACGAGTCCATGAAGAAGACGAACCAACGTAGTCGAACGAATCCTCACGAACGCAATGTTACCGGAACTATCAAGAAGAAGCAATACTGGAAAGAAGCAAACAACATGGTAAACAACCATCACATAGACATGGCACGATGCACAACCAAGTATGATGCATGTCCGGTTAAAAGAGCATGGCATGGCAAAGTGCAACAAGCAATACTACAAGTTAAGTGGAGATCAATATGCAACGAGTTGCATATTGATGAAACACCACATCAATTATTTAGTTCTCTCTCGGTTTTGTACCCAACAATATTAAATGTTAGTAAACATGGCAAGGGGTGAAGCATATGAAAAACTACCTATCTAGACAAGTTTAAGTGAGGCCGGAATAACAAACAGCAAGTCCAGAAAAATCCCCATATGCATATTTTAGATTCGGTACTGTTCTGCCCTAAACAATATTTTAGAGTTGTTAAACATGCAAAGTAATATCACCATGACAATCTATGTATTTTTCCACCCCATTTACATATAAAGTTTATTTAAAACCGAGCTACGGTTATTTAGTTATGAAATAAATCATTTTAACTTGGCATAGGAGCAAAATAAATACAAACAGCATGTTAAACATTTTTAACATAGATGAAAGTGGCATATTATTAATCTACACAATTTTCTGAGCATTTTACATATAAAGTTTGTTTAAATCCGATGCACGGTTAATTAGTTATTACATGCATGAGGTTCAAGGGTTTTTCTGCAAAACCGCACTCTCTGGAAATTAGCTAAATTCGCAGCGTATGAAAAAAAACAACATGGGCCGAATCTGGGAGGACTGGGCCAACAGAGAGGGGCTGGGGGAGGCAGCTCACCATGGGCCTTGGCCCGGTCGGTGAGGAGGAGGCCCATGCGATGCAGATCTGGGCC
Source organism: Triticum aestivum (assembly GCF_018294505.1). NCBI lineage: Eukaryota > Viridiplantae > Streptophyta > Magnoliopsida > Poales > Poaceae > Triticum > Triticum aestivum. The sequence continues at coordinate 59,582,317 of NC_057795.1, read as the reverse complement.
TCGGGCGTGCTTGCGGCTAGGCCTGGGAGGCTGCTGACCTAGGCGCGGTCAACAGGCATCGGGCGACCACGCCCTCCCTGAAACAGGAACTGCTCGATGCAGGGGAAGCAGAGCTCGGCGCGGCGGAGCTTGCTGCTGGTTCGGGCGACGGAGACAGCTTGGGCCTTGGCGCCTGGGACTTGGACGAGGAGCCCGGCGAAGCGGACGAGGCGCAGGGCGGTGATGGACCTGGCGCTGGCGTCTCCCGGCGATGAGTGGAAGGACGAGGGGGACGGATCAGGCGATGGGTGGTTGATGGCGACGCGAGCGCCGGGAACGGGCAGATTAGGGCGAGGGGGTCTCGGATCTGGTGCATGGGAGCTCCGAGGCGGTGGAAACTGCTGGTCCGGCGGCTCTGCTCGTGGAGGTGGCCGATGGCGGAGCTTGGATAGCGTCGAGGCGGGAAAGAAGCAGAGGGCTCGGGCTGCAGCTGCTGGCTCCTGCGGGCGCGGACGATGATGGCTGCGGGCGGCCGGACGCGTCCAGGACCAAGGGAGGAGGAGGAACGAGCAGGGACGAGGCCGGCGGCGTGGCTTTGGTGGCTGGGTTCGCCGGCGGGGTGGAGGAGACGAAGGCGGGTCGCGCTCGGCAGCAGAGGGGGCAGAGGCGTGCTAGACCGTGGCCTCGATCCATCCTGGATCGGGCACCGGCTGGTTGCTGTACGAAGGCTCGGCGAGGGGTGGATCGGGAAAGAGGCTGGCGATTGGCTTGGTGGGGAATGGGAGGATCCCGAGGTGGATGCGGGAGAGAGGTGGCTGCGGCGGCTAGGAGGATCCCTAGAAATTAGGGATTTGGTCTCGGTTTAGACTAGTATATATAGCGGGTAGGTTAGGCTAGGGGCTATCTCCTCCCTCCGATCGTAATCGGACGGACGGAAAAAATAGACTAGGGAGAAACCAACAAAGAAACGAAGATACTTTCGGGATGTTTGGGGATGATCTGGATCCAACGGCGACAACTGCTCGGGTCGGGTTCGGGGAAGTTTCGGACATGGTTGCGAAGGGGGTTCGATGCACTGTGCAAAGAGGGATTAGATGGGCTGTGTGGAGGGGGGTTGGGCTGAGAAGAGAGAAAAGAAGGCAGCCCGGTAACAGTTTCCAAAGACCGAAAACGTCCGACGAATATACCGACTATATCGCGGTTATATATTTAACGGTTGAGCAGTCAAACAGACTCCAAATGCGATGAAACTTGGCAGGCGCTCTGTCTACACTATAATAAGACCGCACGACAAGTTGCAACCCATTCCGAGAACATTTTTATGCCACTAATAAAATATATTTCGGAGGTGCCGCGGGCGCGTGCGAGTGTGTCTGGACTCCGAATGGACAACGGAGAGAACCGGGGAAACCCGGACGGATGCAAGTTTTATGAAAACGATGCCGATGCAATGCACATGATGCCATGAGATGAGATGCATAACAAGAACAAAATGCAAAACAACAGACAAAAACCCAACCACGGAGGAAATAATGAATCACATAGCCGGAAATGGCAAGAGTCGGAGTTACGAATATGGAAAGTTGTATCCGGGGCGTTACAACACTCCACCACTACGAGAGGATCTCGTCCCGAGATCTAGGATGGCACCGGAGGGAAAAGGAAGAGGAAGATAAGCGGTAAAACTAAGTTGCTTCTTCGACCAATGAGTGAAACCATGAACCTTGAGAGGTTGAGCAATTAGAGATGAACGAGATTGCAAGCAATCCATTAGAAAAGAGGAACAAGGAACATTACGATAACTTGAAGGTTGCGAAGACATGAATGACGAGCACAATGGACAAGAAGGAATTGAAACCACTCTGGTTGAAACGAGATAAGAATGAATAAGAATGATATAATTTGGCAGCACTCCGACTGTAAATGGAAGAAATTGAACATGAACTTACAAGATGAGAGGATACTTGATGAGATCAACAACACACTACCCCCGGAACTATTGAATGAATGGCACAAGGGGTAAGAAAGATTTCAAACAGCTCTCCAGTTGAGGAAGGAGGCAAAACTTGAATCATTGATAGTCACCACAATGAGCAACATTCCTTAGGGAAGGCTTTAGGTGAAAACTAACCCAAGATAACTCCAACAAAGAGATTGATTGGACGAAAAGATATCTTGAACGAAGAGAAAAAGATGGATTTAAAATACCTCCTTCTTGACAACATATGAATCATGAAACATGAAGGAAATTGTCAAGGGTGACATAACACCACCTCAAAAGATAAGGTAGAAAGAATTGCACTTTGGAATGCAAGATGAAGGATGCTTGAACTCCTCGAAACAAGACATGTGTTGACCACCATGTTTAATTTTGAGTATAGCTTGGCGGATCTTAACTTCAAGAGAAATCTTGAAGAACAATTGAAGAATGAAAAGAATCCTTGACGAACCACCATGTAGAGCTTTCATGAAGAACTCCGTTAATAAAAGGATGATAGAAAGAAAGAGAAGTTGAAAGAACAAGGTGAGCCTTGTGATGATTTAGATGAAGCTTCACGACGAGATAACGTGGAAAAAAACTTGGAACTCCGGAAAAGAAAGATGAATACTAGAACCGAGAATTACTTCATCATGAACAATCTCCGGAAGAAGGAATTAATCACTTGGATGAAACAAGAAGAAGAATTATGTCATGCGTATCCTTCCCCAATTTAAATTGATGACAAGCAACGGATTTGGCATACTACTTATTCTCGTAGAAATGATTAAGAGGGATATAGCGTAAACTTGAGAAGGTCTTGATGGAACCACCTGTGGAATTTGGAAACAACGAATGAATTGATATGATAACGAAGGAAAAGAAATCTTGAACGAACCACCGTAAGAATTGAAAACGAACAAAGTAAAGGGGTGAATCACCGGTAAGAATTAGAGAACGAATGACAATACTTGAGGGAATATGATACAAGAGAACGAAGAGATCATGAGCTGATTAGAGAATACTTGAGCAATGCACCGGTAAGATTTGGATAACGAGAGCTGAAGACTGAGAATGAAGAATTATGACATGATGGCCTTCGGAGGAAAGAAATGAAAACAACTCATGAAATTCTCCGGATGGTAAGAAAAGAATTGTCACAATCAAAACAATTATGAGGATAGCATGAAGCTAGAACCATGAATCTTGAAGAGAATGGAGCAAGATTTAAGAGAAACTCTTCTTCGGTCTTCAAATGCTGAGAATGACGACAAGAAACACCATGATGAATTGTTTGAGATACTCCGGGACAATGAAAAACAAAGAGGTTGAGCCAACAATGAACAAGAATTTGAAATCGATCTTGGAAAAGCATCTGACTGATGAAATCCATTCTTATGTCACACTTTGAAAAGAATTCGAGAATAGCTCCGGAAAAATTAGAAGAGTCAGGTAAGATCCTGGGAAAAGACCTGTGGGTTAGGGCCCACTCAAAAGAAAACACCGTTGAACGATTTTAAAGAGAGGTTCCACCGGTTGAATTAAATAGCTTGAATGAGATAACAATCTCCAAATGGCTTGAACGGATTAAGAATGGAAACACGAATCTTCTGAGATATCTTCAACACTCTGGAACAAATGAATAGCAAGAGGTGAGTGATTGAGAGGTGCACCGGCATGGGATAGCATTTGAAACGAGGAAAGGGATATGATCAACACCGAAAGCTTGAATTGGATCCACCGAAGAAGAAAAGAGACGAGGAATAATAAACTTGTAGCTCCGTTAGTATCTTCCTGAGAATCACCGGATAAAAACATTGACTGAAAAGAATGGAGAGACTTCTCATCAATAAAATGGATACCCGAATAAGAAATCTGAGTCCTTGAAGTTAAGGGTGGGAGGGCGGGAAAACAAAGACAACTTGGGACGGATGAAACAAACACCATTGAGAAAACTTAGAATTGATCTTGCGAATGTTGAAATGATCGAATCCAGTTGAAAAGAAGCACACCGGTTGGAAAGAATTAACATGACAACCTCAATGATCAAAAGGATTAGTATTCACATAGCAATATGAGAACACCGTTTATGAAAGGTATGGATTCAACATTTGACTTCGAAGCAACTCGAATACCACAAATAAAACAAAACAAAGGATTTGGCTTGCAGAATAAGCCGGAACAAACATAAGATATAGATTTTGTTCGAAGTTTTCGTGGTGGGGCCCACACGGGCTCGAGTGTAGAGCACCATCATGTACAAGGCAGTGCACATGACATACGAAGTGTCCCCGAACCAGCATAGCCAAGGGTTCTTTAAGACACAACGAGACCACTGTAAAAACGACCGTGGAAAGGCGGACCACTAGACGTTGAACCCCAATCTCATATCATGCATCTGTCGAAAAGATATTCTAGGAACTACTTGAATTCCCACCTATAAAACTCCCGAAACTTTCTGGTTATGCAATCTGGTGTTGGGGATACAGGGGAAGCAATATATCTCACCCAAACTAACAATACCTACATCCAAGCTGTATCCATCCGTCAACACATAACCAAGAAACCTTCGGAAATCGTGTACCTCAACCTTCGAAAAGCATCCGTTATACGAGTTATGGCAATACTCTGGAGCTCGCCCCAGTACTGGGTTATCGGGGTTATCTCACCAACAACTGCATAAAAGAGGTTTTCGATGTCGGCAAATCTCAGGTATTCCAGAACTGCAACGATAAAATTGTGACGACAACACCTCAAAGCTCGACTCCCCGGGTCAAAGCCACATAAATAGACAGGAGGCACCAAGAACAATGTTCTCGTCACAAAACCATCAGAACGATTCCAAGATACCCGCGTGATCCTAAAAAAAAATTTAGTGAAATTTGAGGAGAGGAAAGACAAAACATCTACGTCAAGAGACCTCACCAGAGCGTCGAAGGGGCTGAGGAGTAAAAAGAATCCTACTCTCCGATATATATAATCCTAAGACTCAAAATAGTTTTTCTTCTAGACTCAACGACGGCCAACAAACAGGGGGGCTCCTAGGGTCGGTCGAGGCTCTGATACCAACTTGTCACGCCCAATATGCGACCGTATCCAAAAGGAACTCGAAGGTCCCACTAAGGATAGACCCGCATATTGAAACGCTTTGCAAGGTGGATATCATTACATCAACATTACATAATAGATGGGGATACATACATAAGACATACAATGCCACACGAATACAACATTACAATACATAAGAGCATCATCCGTCTCCGGATGAATCACGAATAGAAACTCAAACGACATCCACCCTGCTAGCCTAGGCTGCCGGCCTGGAACCTATCCCCTGATCGAAGAAGCAGAAGAAGAACTCAACGCAAGAAAGCATCGCTCTCGCGTCGTGATCATCGTATAACATGTACCTGCAACTGTTGTTGTAGTAATCTCTGAGCCACGAGGACTCAGCAATCCCATTACCATGGGTATCAAGACTAGCAAAGGTTAAAGGGAAAGGAAGGGGGTAAAGTGGTGAGGTTGCAGCAGCGACTACGCATGATATGGTGGCTAACATACGCAAATAAGAGCGAGAAGAGAGCAAGCAGAATGGTCGTCAACTAGTAATGATCAAGAAGTGATCCTGAACTCCTACTTACGTCAAACATAACCCAGAAACCGTGTTCACTTCCCGGACTCCGCCGAGAAGAGACCATCACGGCTACACACATAGTTGATGCGTTTTAATTCGGATCTGGTGGCAAGTTATCTACAACCGGATATTAACAAATTCCCATCTGCCTATAACCGCAGGCACGACTTTCGAAAGATTATACCCTGCAGGGGTGTCCCAACTTAGCCCATGACAAGCTTCTCACGATCAACGAAGGAATAGACCTTCTCCCAGGAAGACCCGATCAGACTCGGAATCCCGGTTTACAAGACATTTCGACAATGGTAAAACAAGACCAGCAAAGCCGCCCGATGTGCCGACAAATCCCGATAGGAGTCGCACGTACCTCGTTCTCAGGGCACACCGGATGAGCAAGACGACGGGTTGGCATAGACCCTGGTTGCCCAGGGGGCGCCGAACATCACTCGGTTTGGACCAACACTTAGAGAAGCACTGGCCCGGGGGGCTAAAATAAAGATGACCCTCGGGCTCCGGAAACCCAAGGGAAAAAGGGCTAGGTGAGGCAAATGATAAAACCAATGTTGGGCCTTGCTGGAGGAGTTTTATTCAAAGCGAACTGTCAAGGGGGTCCCATAAATCACCCGACCGCGTAAGGAACGCAAAATCCGGGAACTTAACACGGGTATGACGGAAACTAGGACGGCAAGAGTGGAACAAAACACCAGGCATAAGGCCGAGTCTTCCATCCTTTACCAAATATATAGATGCATTAATAATACAAGAGATATTGTGATATCCCAACCAAAAACCTGTCCGCCATGGAGAAAATCTTCAACTTCACCTGCAACTAGCAACGCTATAAGAGGGCTGAGCAAAGCAGTAACATAGCCAAGCAACGGTTTGCATAGGTAAGGTGTCAAAGGTTAGAGGTTCATGGCAATATGGGATGGCTCGATAAACAGATGATAGGTAGCGCAGCAAAGCGATAGAACGAAGCAACTAGCATGGCAATGATAGTAGTGAGATCCAGGGTAGCGGTCATCTTGCCTGAAATCCCGCTAGGAAGAAGAACGAGTCCATGAAGAAGACGAACCAACGTAGTCGAACGAATCCTCACGAACGCAACGTTACCGGAACTATCAAGAAGAAGCAATAGCGGAAAGAAGCAAACAACATGGTAAACAACCATCACATAGACATGGCACGATGCACAACCAAGTATGATGCATGTCCGGTTAAAAGAGCATGGCATGGCAAAGTGCAACAAGCAATACTACAAGTTAAGTGGAGATTAATATGCAACGAGTTGCATATTGACGAAACACCACATCAATTATTTAGTTCTCTCTCGGTTTTGTACCCAACAATATTAAATGTTAGTAAACATGGCAAGGGGTGAAGCATATGAAAAACTACCTATCTAGACAAGTTTAAGTGAGGCCGGAATAACAAACAGCAAGTCCGGAAAAATCCCCATATGCATATTTTAGATTTGGTACTGTTCTGCCCTAAACAATATTTTAGAGTTGTTAAACATGCAAAGTAATATCACCATGATAATCTATGCATTTTTCCACCCCATTTACATATAAAGTTTATTTAAAACCGAGCTACGGTTATTTAGTTATGAAATAAATCATTTTAACATGGCATAGGAGCAAAATAAATACAAACATCATGTTAAACATTTTTAACATAGATGAAAGTGGCATATTATTAATCTACACAATTTTCTGAGCATTTTACATATAAAGTTTGTTTAAATCCGATGCACGGTTAATTAGTTATTACATGCATGAGGTTCAAGGGTTTTTCTGCAAAACTACTGTCTTTGGAAATTAGCTAAATTCACAGCGTATGAAAAAAAAACAACATGGGCCGAATCTGGGCGGACTGGGCCAACAGAGAGGGGCTGGGGGAGGCAGCTCACCATGGGCCTTGGCCCGGTCGGTGAGGAGGAGGCCCATGCGATGCAGATCTGGGCCTCGGGCGTGCTTGCGGCTGGGCCTGGGAGGCTGCTGACCTAGGCGCGGTCAACAGGCATCGGGCGACCACGCCCTCCCTGAAACAGGAACTGCTCGATGCAGGGGAAGCAGAGCTCGGCGCGGCGGAGCTTTCTGCTGGTTCGGGCGACGGAGACAGCTTGGGCTTTGGCGCCTGGGACTTGGACGAGGAGCCCGGCGAAGCGGACGAGGCGCAGGGCGGCGATGGACCTGGCGCTGGCGTCTCCCGTCGATGAGTGGAAGGATGAGGGGGACGGATCCAGCGATGGGTGGCTGATGGTGATGCGAGCGCCGGGAACGGGCAGATCAGGGCGAGGGGGTCTAGGATCCGGCGCAAGGGAGCTCCGAGGCGGTGGAAACTACTGGTCCGGCAGCTCTGCCCGTGGAGGTGGCCAATGGTGGAGCTTGGACAGCGTCGAGGCGGGAAAGAAGCAGAGGGCTCGGGCTGCAGCTGCTGGCTCCTGCGGGCGCGGACGACGACGGCTGCGGGCGGCCGGACATGTCCAGGACCAAGGGAGGAGGAGGCACAAGCAGGGACGAGGCCGGTGGCGTGGCTTTGGTGGCTGGGTTCGCCGGCGGGGTGGAGGAGACGAAGGCGGGTCGCGCTCGGCAGCAGAGGGGCAGAGGCGTGCTAGACCGTGGCCTCGATCCATCCTGGATCGGGCACCGGCTTGCTGCTATACGAAGGCTCGGCGAGGGGTGGATCGGGAAAGAGGCTGGCGATTGGCTCGGTGGGGAATGGGAGGATCCCGAGGTGGATGCGGGAGAGAGGTGGCTGCGGCGGCTAGGAGGATCCCTAGAAATTAGGGATTTGGTCTCGGTTTAGACTAGTATATATAGCGGGTAGGTTAGGCTAGGGGCTATCTCCTCCCTCCGATCGTAATCGGATGGACGGAAAAAATAGACTAGGGAGAAACCAACAAAGAAACGAAGATACTTTCGGGATGTTTGGGGATGATCTGGATCCAACGGCGACAACTGCTCGGGTCGGGTTCGGGGAAGTTTCGGACATGGTTGCGAAGGGGGTTCGATGCACTGTGCAAAGAGGGATTAGATGGGCTGTGCGGAGGGGGGTTGGGCTGAGAAGAGAGAAGAGAAGGCAGACCGGTAACAGTTTCCGAAGACCGAAAACGTCCGACGAATATACCGACTATATCGCGGTTATATATTTAATGGTTGAGCAGTCAAACGGACTCCGAATGCGATGAAACTTGGCATGCGCTCTGTCTACACTATAATAAGACCGCACGACAAGTTGCAACCCATTCCGAGAACATTTTTATGCCACTAATAAAATATATTTCGGAGGTGCCGCGGGCGCGTGCGAGTGTGTTTGGACTCCGAACGGACAACGGAGAGAACCGCGGAAACCCGGACGGATGCAAGTTTTATGAAAACGATGCCGATGCAATGCACATGATGCCATGAGATGAGATGCATAACAAGAACAAAATGCAAAACAACAGACAAAAACCCAACCACGGAGGAAATAATAAATCACATAGCCGGAAATGGCAAGAGTCGGAGTTACGAATATGGAAAGTTGTATCCGGGGCGTTACAAGAGCACCCGCTGACGGGTCATAGTGGAGAAAAATCAAGAGAAAGTACTGGGAGGAGTTTGCAGGTGATGCAAGCAACGTATGGTTTGGTTTAAGCGCGGATGGCATTAATCCTTTTGGGGTGCAGAGCAACAATCACAACACCTGGCCCGTGACTCTATGTATCTATAACCTTCCTCCTTGGCTATGCATGAAGCGGAAGTTCATTATGATGCCAGTTCTCATCCAAGGCCCTAAGCAACCCGGCAACGACATTGATGTGTACCTAAGGCCATTAGTTGAAGAACTTTTACAGCTGTGGATTGGAAATGGTGTATGTGTGTGGGATGAGCACAAACAGGAGGAATTTGACCTGCATGCGTTGCTGTTTGTCACCATCAATGATTGGCCTGCTCTCAGTAACCTTTTAGGATAGACAAACAAGGGATACCACGCATGCACACACTGTTTAGATGACACTGAAAGTATATACCTGGAAAAATGCATGAAGAATGTGTACCTGGGGCATCATCGATTCCTTCCGACCAACCATCAATGTCGAAAGAAAGGAAAGCATTTCAAAGGTGAGGTAGATCACCTGAAGAAGCCCGCCATGCATACTGGTGATCACGTACTTGCTATGGTCAATGATTTAAAAGTAATCTTCGGAAAGGGTCCCGACGGGCTATCTATTTTGAATGACACCGAGGGACGCGCACCCATGTGGAGTAAGAAATCTATATTTTGGGGCCTACCCTACTGGAAAGACCTAGAGGTTCGCTCTTCAATCGACGTGATGCACATGATGAAGAACCTTTGCGTGAACCTGCTACGCTTCTTGGGCATGTATGGGAAGACAAAAGATACACCAGAGGCACGGGAGGACCTGCAACGTGTGCACGAAAAAGATGGCATGCCTCCAAAGCAGTATGAAGGTCCTGCCATCTATGGTCTTACCAAAGAAGAGAAGGAAATCTTCTTTGAATGCCTGCTCAGTATGAAGGTCCCGTCTGGCTACTCATCGAATATAAAGGGAATAATAAATATGGCAGAGAAAAAGTTCCAGAACCAAAAGTCTCATGTCTACCACGTGATTATGACGCAACTGCTTCCGGTTGCATTGAGGGGGCTTCTACCGGAAAATGTTCGATTAGCCATTGTGAAGCTATGTTCATTCCTCAATGCAATCTCTCAAAAAGCAATCCAGAAATCCTACCAAGGTTAAGGAGTGATGTGGCGCAATGTCTTGTCAGTTTTGAGCTGGTGTTCCCACCATCCTTCTTCAATATCATGACGCACATCCTAGTTCATCTAGTCGACAAGATTGTCGTTCTGGGCCCTGTATTTCTACACAATATGTTCCCCTTTGAGAGGTTCATGGGAGTCCTAAAGAAATATGTCTGTAACCGCACTAGGCCAGAAGGAAGCATCTCCATGGGCCATTAAACAGAGGATGTCATTGGGTTTTGTGTTGACTTCATTCTTGACCTTAAGAAGATAGGTCTCCCTCAATCGCGGTATGAGGGGAGACCGGGTGGAAAAGGCACGCTAGGAGGGGACTCAATAATATGTAGGGACGGGCATTCTTGGTCTGAAGCACACTACACGGTTCTACAGAATTCTACCTTGGTGACCTCGTATGTCAATGAACAGAAGAACATTCTGCGCTCCAAACACCCAGACCAGTGTGACGACTGGATTACATGTGAACACATCAGGAGTTTCGACAGTTGGTTCCAAACACATCTCAGGGGTGACAACACTGTTTCTGATGACCTGTACTCATTGGCGAGGGAACCATCTTCGACTGTAATGACTTCCAAAGGGTACGAGATAAATGGGAATACATTTTACACGATTGCCAAAGATCAAAAGAGCACCAACCAAAACAATGGTGTCCACTTTGATGCAACAACCAAGAGGGGAAAGGACACATATTATGGTTACATAGTGGACATATGGGAACTTGACTATGGACATGATATTAATTAAGGTCCCTTTGTTTAAGTGCAAATGGGTAAATCTGTCAGGAGGCGGGGTATAGGTAGACCCATAGTATGGAATGACAACAGTGGATCTGAACAATCTGCGGTACATAGATGAACCATTCGTCCTAGCCAATGACGTGGCACATGTTTTCTATGTGAAGGACATGTCTACCAAACCGAGAAAAAGAAAAGATAAGGAAGCGGATACATCAAACGATGAGCTAAAGCGCCACATACTTCTTTCAGAAAAAAGAGACATCGTGGGATTGTAGGGCAAGACAGACATGTCCGAAGATTATGAAAAGTTTCATGATATTCCTCCCTTCAAAGTCAAGGCTGACCCAAGCACCCTGTTAAACGATGAAGATCATCCATGGTTAGGGCGCAAAAAGCAAAGGACACAAGCGAAGAAAAAGTGAAGACTTTCTATCCACAACTATTATGATGATGCCTTTGATCTAGAATATCACTGCAGTTACATGTGAACAAATGAAATCCCTTTGTAACAGATGAGTTTTCATCCGAAACCCTGTTACTTCCAAAGAGATTGTTTGTTTTGTACACGAAGTGCATCCAATTTTTGTCATGACCCTCTCAACTTTTTAGCACATGCTATGTGGGTGAAATGATGATACCATGCCAACTTTCAACTTTTTAGAGTTCATTTGTGTGCTTTTTAATTTAAGGGTCATTTAGCTGAAAGAATGAACTAATAGCAAAAAGAATGAACTAAAAATAATCAATTAAAATATTCTGTTATGATCAACTAAAACAAAACTATAATATCCTTCAATAGCAAAAAAAATCAATTAAAAAGCTTTTATAAAACTCCAATAGCAAAAGGAATTAACTCAAAAAACTTTTTATAAACCTCTAGTATTATTGAAACTAAAATTATATAAAATTTATGCAACCAAAGTTATCAAAGTATTTTCTGTTCAAAAACATTAAAGCAAAAATAATTTTCATAAAGAATTTTGTTGTTAGAAACTTTAATTGCAAAAAGAATTATCATAAATAGTTTTTTGTTAGAAACTAAAATAACAAAATCGTTTTTTGAATATAATGATAAAACACATTAATATTAAAATAGCAGGAAAAAGAATCACTTAAAAATCTATCTTTATAGTAAAGTTATTCAAAAACTAGTGATTCACAAAATTTTTAAAAAATTCAAATTGAAACTATTCAAATTGGAAAACAAATGACACTAACAAAAAGTTTATAATTTTTAGTACCTAAAAGCAAAAAGAATTAAAAAATAAAAGCCAAAAATAACAGAAAATAAACAATGCAAAAAACAAAACAAAAAATGAAAAAAAAATTAAAAAAATAACACCTACTGGGCCACCACGGCCTGAATACGACTAGTAACCCAGCTAGTTGGGCTAGGATTAAGGCCCGCAGAAGGCCCAGCAGTCCCACAAGCGTAGCAGTGTCAGTTTAGGCCCATAGGCTTGCAGTTGAGAGGAGTTCGAGAGGGAAGAGCAGCGGAGCTTATAAACAGGTGCGGGCGCTCTCAACTAGCGAGGTGAGACTAAACTCCCACCACCACGCTGCTGTGCAAGGCCATTAGTCCCGGTTGGTGGCACCAACCGGGACTAAAGGGGGGCATTGGTCCCGGTTGGTGCCACGAACCAGTACCAATGCCCCCCTTTAGTCCCGGTTGGTGCCACCAACCGGGACCAAAGGTCTCTGCTTCCCGCCCTTTGGGATGCTGAAAAGAGACCTTTGGTCCCGGTTGGTGGCACCAACCAGGACTAAAGGGGGGCATTGGTTCCGGTTGGTGCCACCAACCGGAACCAATGGCTTTGCTATATAAGCAAACACTTAGCGTTTTTCAGATTCATCTCTGTAGTTGCCTGCCCGAGCTCGCCCTGTCGACGCTGTCGCCGTCCCCCGCCGCCCCCGCCGTCGCCGTTGCTGTCACCCACGCCCGTCGTCGCTGTCGCCCGCGCCCGTCGTTGCCGTTGCCGTTGCCTGCGCCCGTCATCATCGCCGTCCCCGCGTCGCCCCTGCCATGACGCCGTCTCCCCACGCCCGTCGTCGCCATCCCCGCGCCCGTCGTCGCCGTCCCCGCGCCCGTCGTTGCCTCCGTCTGCCCCCGCCACCGTCCCCGCGCCGCCCCTGCCCCGACACCGTCGCCCTGCCTCATCGTCGCGCGCCATCCTGGCTGTGAGCGCCGCTGGCCGTGTTTTTTGTATGCTTTTTTGTTTTTGTATGTATTGATGTATTTTGATGTATGATTTCTTTTTTGTTCATATGATGTATGTTTTTTATATATATAGATGATCTCTGTTTTTTTGTTAGGTTAGTATAGATTTTAGGTTAGTGGAGAGGAAAAAGAAAAATAAGGAAAAATAAGAAAAGAGGAAGAAGGAAGAAGGAAGAAGAAGAAAAATAAGGAGAGGAAAAAGGAAAATAAGAAGAGGAAGAAGGAGAAGAAGAAGTGAAGAAGAAGGGAAGAAGAGGAGTGGAAGAAGAGGAGAAAAAAAATAAGAAGATGAAGAAGAAGAAGAAAAAAGAGGAGAAGAAGAAGAAATAGAGGAGAAAAAGAAAAATTAGGAAAAAATATTCTATTTTTTCTTCTTCTCCTCTATTCCTTCTTCTTCTCCTTCTTCTTCTTCTTCTTTTTTTCTTCTATTTTCTTCTTCTTCTTCTTCTCCTCTATTTTTTTTCTTCTTCCTCCTCTTCTTATCTTTTATCGGGAACGAGGGTGTCGAGAACTAGGGTGTCAGAAACTAGGGTAGAGGGTCGAGGGTCGCCGAGGGGCCGAGGGTCGTCGAGGGGCGAGTGTCCAGGGTCGTCGAGGGTCGTCGTCGAGAGTTGAGGGTCAAGGGTCGAGGGTCGTCGAGGGGTTGAGGGTCATCGAGGGGTCGAGGGTCATCGAGGGTCAAGGGTCATCGAGGGTCGAGGGTCGTCGAGGGTCGAGGGTCATCGAGGGGTCGAGGGTCGAGGGGTCGTTGAGGGTCGAGGGTCATTGAGAATCGAGGGTCGAGGGGTCGTCGAGGGGTCGAGGGTCGAGGGTCATTGAGGGATCGAGGGTCGAGGGGTCGAGGGTCGAGGGTCGAGGAGTCGAGGGTCGAGGATCGCCGGGGGTCAAGGGTCTCCGTTTGTTGGTGGGAACGACACCTATGGGATCACTGGAATCCCTACTGAGGTCGGCGGGCACGAGGTTGTGGAAAAGCGGGTCTAGGAGCTAGCACAAAGATCGTTTACCCAGGTTCGGGCCGCAAGGATCGCGTAATACCCTAGTCCCGCTATGGTGTATATCTGAATTTTCTTGTGTTCTTGAACTAGCTACGGTGCGTGCGTAGTCCAAAAAGCCGAATCCCCCTCCAGTACGCCTCGGGCCTCCTTTTATAGGAAAAAGGGGATGCCACAGTGGCACACAGGAGGTGGAAAGGGTACAGTGTACAAGCTTGTCGTCTATCATTACGGGACAAGACGCATTAAATGCGCTCCTTAGGTGTCCCCCCGCTTTATCGGGGACGAAAGCGAGGCATGTACCATCCGTCGCCGCCTCGCCTCGCCTCGACACGTGCCCTGGCCAACGAGGCGCGCGGCGCCATGTAGGCTAGTAGGCTGCTAAGCTGGCGCGGTGGCAGCGTCTTCATGAAGATCTGCATGCCAGCACGCAGGTGCTTGCCGAGTTGGCCTCGGGGCCGCACGTCGCCATGCAGGTGCTCGCCTCGCTGGCTAGGCTAGTAGCTGCATGGGAACTGTGGTGGAGCCTTGGCAGGCGCGGGCCTGGCCGCGGCCCCGCTGGCGCCCTCGGCAAGGGTCTTGCCGCGGCGCCGTGGTCGTCCCCGGCAAGGATCTTGCCGGAGGTCTCGTGGATTTCCTTGGCAGGGATCTTCCCAAGGATCATCGTCTTCTGGTCCTCATATGATCTTGCGTGTTCATGATCTCTACAAAGATCTGCATGCCACCACGGAGGCGCCTCCCGAGCCTTGGTTCAAACGTGATCGATGGCATTGGAACCTTGGGGCTTGATACGTCTTCAACGTATCTATAATTTTTGATTGTTCGATGCTATTATATTGCCCGTTTTGGATGTTTATGGGCTTTACTTTACACTTTTATATTATTTTTGGGACTAACCTACTAACCAGAGGCCCAGCCCGAGTTGCTGTTTTTTTTGCTTATTTCAGTGTTTCGAAGAAAAGGAATATCAAACAGAGTCCAAACAGAATGAAACCTTTGGGAGCGATCTTTTTTGGAACAAACGTGATCCAGGGGACTTGGAGTGGACGTCAAGCAATAGAGGAGGCAGCTACGAGGGTGCCCGGCGCGCCCCCTAGGGGTGGGCGCCCCCCACCCTCGTGGGCCCCTCGAGCATCCACCGACCTACTTCTTCCTCCTATATATACCCATGTACCCCGAAAACATCCAGGAGCACCACGAAAAACTATTTCCACCGCTGCAACCTTCTGTATCCGTGAGATCCCATCTTGGAGCCTTCGCCGGCATTCCGCCGGAGGGGGAATCGACCACGGAGGGCCTCTACATCATCTCCAAGGCCTCTCCGATGAGTTGTGAGTAGTTTACCACAGACCTTCGGGTCCATAGTTATTAGCTAGATGGCTTCTTCTCTCTCTTTGAATCTCAATACAATGTTCTCCTCGATCTTCTTGGAGATCTATTCGATGTAACTCTTTTTGCAGTGTGTTTGTCGAGATCCGATGAATTATGGGTTTATGATCATGTTTATCTATGAGAAATATTTGAATCTCCTCTGAATTCTTTTATGTGTGATTAAGTTATCTTTGCAAGTCTCTTCGAATTATCAGTTTGGTTTGGCCTACTAGATTGATCTTTCTTGCAATGGGAGAAGTGCTTAGCTTTGGGTTCAACCTTGCGGTGTCCTTTCCCAGTCATAGCAGGGGCAGCAAGGCACGTATTGTATTGTTGCCATCAAGGATAAAAAGATGGGGTTTATATCATATTGCATGAGTTTATCCCTCTACATCATGTCATCTTTCTTAATGCGTTACTTTGTTCTTCATGGACTAAATACTCTAGATGCAGGCATGAGTCGGTCGATGTGTGGAGTAATAGTAGTAGATGCAGAATCGTTTCGATCTACTTGTCACGGACGTGATGCCTATATACATGATCATGCCTAGATAATCTCATAACTATGCACTTTTCTATCAATTGCTCGACATTATTTTTTCACCCACCGTAATACTTATGCTATCTTGAGAGAAGCCATTAGTGAAACCTATGGCCCCCGGTTCTATCTTTTATCATATAAGTTTACCATCTACTTTTATTTGCATCTTTTACTTTCCAATCTATATCATAAAAATACCAAAAATATTTATCTCTATCAGATCTCACTTTCGCAACTGGCCATGAAGGTATTGACAACCCCTTTATTGCGTTGGTTGCGAGGTTCTTGTTTGTTTGTGTAGGTGCATGGGACTTCAGAGGAGCCTCCTACTGGATTGATACCTTGGTTCTCAAAAACTAAGGGAAATACATACGCTACTCTGCTGCATCACCCTTTCCTCTTCAAGGAAAACCAACGCAAGCTCAAGACGTAGCAGAGCTCAAGGGTGGTGCGCTCTGCTGGTGTTGGGCAAGTTGCCTCGGTAAGGCTCTTGTCGGGGCCGCAGAGGCTGCCCCAGCAAGTCTCTTGCTGGGGGAGTCCACCTTGCCCTCTTGCTCTTTGCGTCTCCGTCTTGGCCTTGCTTTGATGGTCTTGTGGCTTACGGCTTCCCTCTTGTGCCCTGCTAAGTGTGGCCGCGGGCGCGGCTCTGGCTGCCCTTGCACAAGTAAAGGGGTACAAAGTAGAGCCCTTACTTCTGTACATCGACAGGAGCCCCTGGGGCTGGGCCACACATAAGTGTGACCCGTTGTTGGGCTAGGCCTAGAACGGTGCGCGGGCAGGCGGGGCCGATTTTTATCGCAGTAACTCCTTCGTCCGCTGCGCTTCCCCATGACTCATGTTGAATGCGTGACGTGGGGATTGTCCTTGAGGTGACCGAAGCATGCCTGCGTCATCTTGCGGTGAACAGTAAAGAGGCAGCTTGCGTGTCCCTTTAAGACCGCAGTGCCGCTGCTCATTTAATTTCTTTGCCTTGGAACGGTCGTTCCACGTTTCCCGCTATGCCCGCCCCCTGCGCCATGTACGCCGCATGCATGGCGCGGGGTAGGTGACATGCGCATGGAATATGGGAAGGCGCGCGCGTGGGTCGATACCCACACGCCTTCAATTCGGCGAGGAGGGCGGTCGACGGCCTCGCTTACTGCCCCCTTAATGAGCCGGATTGGTTGAGAGAGGCGGCCGAGCCCCGATCCTGCCCCTTTATAAGGAGGGGAGGGGAAGGGATGGCACCCCCCAAAATTTCGCCATCTGCCTCCTCCCACCTTGGCTTCTTTCTTCCTTCTGTTATGGCGAGAGGGTGCGCCGGTGCTTCGATGGTGGCGATGAGGGTCTCCGCCCGACAATGCACCCCTCCTTCCCAAGAGTTTATGGCGGCGGAGTCGGCCTTGAGAGGAAGGGGGAGGGGGTGAGGACAAGGTCGCCGTGGCGCTCGGGGAAGAGGAGGACGGGGCGGCGCACCGGCCTTGCCTCCGCCGATGGTCCCTCCCCCAATGGAGGGCCACATCGGGGACCAGCCTTGCGAATTCTTCATCAGGCTGCGCCGTCCAGCGCGTCAACGTTGTCCGTGCAGTCGGTTTCCGCACCAGCGTCTTCGCTGGGGTACTTCCTCCCCTCTTTAGCTTGAGCACACCTATCGGCAAGAACATAAATTTCGGCCACATCCTTGACCTTGTTCATCGCCAGTTCTTCACGCATCTTGCTGTTGCACACATTCTGATGGAATGCGCTGATCACGGCGGCGGGTTGAACGTCTGGGATGTAGTACTGCAGCCAACTGAACCTCTGGATGTACTTGCGCAGGTTTTCCCCTTCCTTCTGGGATGATATGCAGATCGCTCGCCTGGCCATGAGCTTGATGGCCTCTAGTGAAGGTTCCAACAAACTCATGACACATGTCCGACCAGGAAGAAATGGAATCCGCTGGCAAGTGCATCAACCATGACATGATGTTGGGCTTAAGTGCCAGCGGAAAGTAATTGGCAAGCACCTTGTCGTCACGGGCTCCAGCAGCTTGCATCGCAATGGTGTAGATGCTAAGGAACTCTGACGGGTGAGTCTTGCCATTGCACTTCTCACCAACGTTGGGCTTGAACGTGCGGTGGGAGGGCCACTGGAACTGCCACAGCTCACGGGTAAAGGCTGGGCAACCCACCTCATGAGGTAGGCCACCGTAGCTTCCCGGTGCTGGGTGGTCCATAGTGGGCCCTACCCGCCTATCTGACTGGTGGCGCGCATCACACCATCGCTCGATGGTGGTTCGAGCATCTTCAAGGGATCGCTCCCGAACAACTTGGCACTGATCCCGGTGGGTCCGCAGATCGGACAATGCTGTGGAAATGTTATCACAAGTGTCATCACGATGGACCGACACCCGCGGTAATTGGCGTGGGGGAGGAGAGTGCACCGTGGCTGCATAACCTCCGGCCCTTCCTCCACTGGCATGCGGTGGCGCGACGGAGTGTCGGCCTACGAGCCCCGCAGGTTGCGGCTTATCTTTGTTGGCGATGCCGATGAGGCTCCGGATGGTGGCTCTCCTCTCGTCGAGCTTCTCCGCAGCAGGAGGAAAGTCGAGGAGCAGCTGCATGCGCGCCAGAGCTTCTGCTGGCGTGGGCGGCGGCGGAAGCTGTGTGGACCGTGACGCGCTCCGATTTCTAACCATGTTAGAAGGAGCTCTATCACGGCCCTGCGGCGGTCCGCCATTTCGCCAGCACCTCGTCGTGCATGCTGGCCTCCTTCGTCCCGTGAAGGACGCGCATGACTCTTCCCACGATAGCGCCCAAGGTCACCAGTATGGTGACGTTGCTCATCGCGCACAACTTGGGAAGAGCGCGCCGTGGGCACCGGCGTAGGTGTCTTGGAGGCCGCCGCGCCGTCGGTAGGTGGCACGGCGATGCCCTGGGAGGGCCCTGCGCCGCCTGCGGGGGGCCTAGCTCCGTCTTTGAAATTCGCAGCATGCGGCCCGTCGTCTTGCGTACGAACGACGCCGCTCGCCAGGCCTGGACTGCCAGAGCGATGTGGGCGTTCGCGGGCCGCACCTCGGGTTCTGTCCACGACCGCCCCGCTACTTGCCTGCACCGGTACGGGCAGTCCAGCTCTGGATGAGCCGATCACCACCGTCGTCTTCCTCTTGGGAGCCATGGCGACGAAGAGCTGCTAGACTAGCTGCTAGACCGGATTTTCACAACTACGCCCCCTACCTGGTGCGCCAAAGATGTCGGTGGGAACGACACCTATGGGCTCACTCGAATCCCTACTGAGGTCGGCAGGCACGAGGTTGTGGAAAGAGCGGGTCTAGGAGCTAGCACAAAGATCGTTTACCCAGGTTCGGGCCGCGAGGATCACGTAATACCCTAGTCCTGCTTTGGTGTATATCTGAATGTTCTTGTGTTCTTGAACTAGCTACGGTGCGTGTGTGGTCCAAAAAGCCGAATCCCCCTCCAGTACGCTGATACGTCTCCAACGTATCTATAATTTGTGAAGCATTCATGCTATTATATTATCTGTTTTGAATCTTTATGGGCTTCACTAGGCACTTTTATATTATTTTTGGGACTAACCTATTAATCGGAGGCCCAACCCAAATTGCTGTTTTCTTGCCTATTTCAGTGTTTCGAAGAAAAGGAATACCAAATGGAGTCCAAACGGAATGAAACCTTCGGGAGCATGATTTTTGGAACGAACGTGATCCAAGAGACATGGAGCTGAAGTCAGAGAAGCTTTGAGGAGGCCACGAGGCAGGGGGACGCACCCACCCCCCTGGGCGCTCCCTCCACCCTCGTGGGCCCCTCGTGGCTCCCCTGACCAACTTCTTTCGCTTGTATAAGTCCATATACCCAAAAAACTTTGGGGAACACAATAGATCGGGAGTTTTGCCGCCGCAAACCTCTGTAGCCACCAAAAACCAATCGGGAGACTGTTCCGGCACCCTGCTGGAGGGGGGATACCTCACCGGTGGCCATCTTCATCATCCCAGTGCTCTCCATGACGAGGAGGGAGTAGTTCACCCTCGGGGCTGAGGGTATGTACGAGTAGCTATGTGTTTGATCTCTCTCTCTCTCTCTCTCTCTCTCTCTCTCTCTCGTATTCTTGAGGTGATACGATCTTGATGTATCGCGAGCTTTGCTATTATAGTTGGATCTTATGATGTTTCTCCCCCTCTACTCTCTTTTGATGAATTGACTTTTCCCCTTGAAGTTGTCTTGTCATATTGAGTCTTTAAGGATTTGAGAACACTTGATGTATGTCTTGCCGTGCTTATCTGTGGTGACAATGGGATATTCACGTGATCCACTTGATGTATGTTTTGGTGATCAACTTGTGGGTTCAATGAAGGTATGCATAGGGGTTGGCACACGTTTTCGTCTTGTCTCTCCGGTAGAAACTTTGGGGCACTCTTTGAAGTACTTTGTGTTGGTTGAATAGATGAATCTGAGATTGTGTGATGCATACCGTATAATCATGCCCACGGATACTTGAGGTGACAATGGAGTATCTAGGTGACATTAGGGTTTTGGTTGATTTGTGTCTTAAGGTGTTATTCTAGTATGAACTCTATGATAGATTGAACGGAAAGAATAACTTCATGTTATTTTACTACGGACTCTTGAATAGATCGAGGAGAAAGGATAACTTTGAGGTGGTTTCGTACCCTACCATAATCACTTCGTTTTTTCTCCGCTATTAGTGGCTTTGGAGTGACTCTTTGTTGCATGGTGAGGGATAGTTATATGATCCAAGTATGTTATTGTTGTTGAGAGAACTTGCACTAGTGAAAGTATGAACCTTAGGCCTTGTTTCCTAACATTGCAATACCGTTTATGCTCACTTTTATGATTAGTTACCTTGCTGTTTTTATATTTTCAGATTACAAATACCCATATCCACTATCCATATTGCACTTGTATCACCATCTCTTCGCCGAACTAGTGCACCTATACAATTTACCATTGTATTGGGTGTGTTGGGGACACAAGAGACTCTTTGTTATTTGGTTGCAGGGTTGCTTGAGAGAGACCATCTTCATCCTACGCCTCCCACGGATTGATAAACCTTAGGTCATCCACTTGAGGGAAATTTGCTACTGTCCTAAAAACCTCTGCACTTGGAGGCCCAACAACGTCTACAAGAAGAAGGTGCATAGTAGACATCAAGCTCTTTTCTAGCACCGTTGCCGGCGAGGTGAGTGCTTGAAGGTATATCTTTAGATCTTGCAATAGAATCTTTTTGTTTCTTGTTTTATCACTAGTTTAGTTTATAAAAGAAAACTACCAAAAAAATGGAATTGAGTTTGTCTCATATGGTTCATCTTTTTAATATCTTTCCTGAGAATGATGGAAAGGAAAATTGTGCTCAAGTGCTAGAAGAAGAATTACATAGAATGCTTGGCATAAAATATGTGGATGATGAGCATGATTGCAATGTTGTTAATATGAATTCCTTGAATATCCATGATGCTAATGATATGCAAACCCACAAGCTTGGGGATGCTATGTTTGATGAAGATGATATGTTTAGTCCCCCAAGTTTTGATGAGAATATTTATTATGATGAAAGCATGCCTCCTATTTATGATGATTATATTGTTGAATGTGGATTTGCAGAGGTCATGACTTTATTTAGTGATGAATCCACTATTTCGAAAGAGGTTCCAATTGATTATGAGAACAAAGTTGCTACCTATGATGATTATTGTGATGACTTCTATGCTATTAAGAATAATGATAACCATGAAACTTGTCATCATGATTTTAGTTTTCAATTGGATTATGCCTCACATGATAATTATTTTGTTGAGTTTGGTCCCACTACTATTCATGAGAAGAAGTTTTCTTATGTGGAGAGTAGTAAATTTTCTATGCAAGTAGATCATGAAAAGAATGCTTTAGGTGCTGGCTACATTGTTGAATTCATTCATGATGCTACTGAAAACTATTATGAGGGAGGAACATATGCTTGTAGGAATTGCAATAATATTAAGTTTCCACTCTATGTGCTTAAAATCTTGAAGTTATTCTTGTTTTGCCTTCCTATGCTAATTGATTTTTGTTCCCATAAGTTGTTTGCTCACAAAATCCCTATGCATAGGAAGTGGGTTAGACTTAAATGTGCTAGTCAAATGCTTCATGATGCTCCCGTTATGTTTCAATTCTTATCTTTTATGTGAGCATCATTGTCATCATCATGCCCAGCTATAAATGCATTAAAGAAAATCGCTTGTTGGGAGACAACCTGTCGGTGTACAAAAGTAGGGGCTCTGCTTTTAACCCCTTTACTTGTGCACGGGTAGTCAGAGCCGCTCGCCACGACCACGCATAAATAGGGTAGGAAAGGGAAGCCAGAGAGAAGCCAAAGGCACAAGACAAACAAAGCAACGACAAGGACTAAGACCACAAAGGTCGATGGGCAAACCAGGTTGCCCCGACAAGGACCCTTGCCAGGGCAGCCTCAGCAGCCCCGGCGAGACCCTTGCCGAGGCAGCTCGCCCACACCAGCTGAGTGAGCCACCTTCGAAGCCACCAACGCTAAAACACATTGGGACGGGGCTCAGGAGGCACCTCCGTGGTGGCATGCAGATCTTTGTGAAGACAAAGAACAATCAAGATCAAATGAGGATAGGAAGGAAACAATCCTCGGCAGGGTTCTTACCGAGGAAGCCCACGAGACCCCCGGCAAGATCCTTGCCAGGGACAACGGCGTGCCACGGCAAGACCCTTGCCGGGCCACCCGGCAAGGCCCTCGCCAAGCGCACCAGCAGGGCCACTATCAGGCCCGCGCCAGCCAAGTCTCCGCCGCTGTTCGCATGCAGCTGCCGACCCAACCAGCTGGGCAGGCACCTGCGTGGCAACATGCAGCCCTTCGTGGAGACTCCATCACCGCGCCACCTCAGCTTCCTGCCTGCCTACATGGCACCACATGCATCGCTGGCCAGGGCACGTGTCAAGGAAAGGAGGAGCGGCAGCGGATGGGACGGGTCTCGCTCCCGTCCCCGATGAAGTGAAGGGACACCTAAGCCTCGCATTAAATGCGCTTTGTCCTATAATACCAGCGATAAGCTCGCAGCGCTGTAGCACTTTCCACCTCTTGTGTGCCACTGTGGCAGCCCCTTTCGCCTATAAAAGGAGGCCCATGGCGCACGGGAGAAGGATTCGGCTCTTCCGAACCCTAGCAGCACCCAGAGCTAGTTTAAGAGCTCAAGAACACTAAATACATCCACCAAAGCAAGATCGTAGGGTTTTACGCATCTTTGCGGCCCGAACCTGGGTAAATCCCCTTTGTGCTATCTACTAGTCCCGCTCTTCTCACGATCCCGCGCCCCGCAACCGTAGTTGGGATTCAAGTGATCCCATAGGTGTCGTTTCCCACCGACATCTTTGGCGCGCCAGGTAGGGGCGTGCAGATTGTGAGAATCTGGTCTAGCAGTTGACCTAGCTGTTCTTCATTGCCATGGCTACTAAAAAGAAGATGACCACGGCGATCGGTTCGTCCGGGACCGGGTTGCCAGTACCGATGCGGACCAGTAGCGGACCAGTTGCGGAGAGAATCCGCGGCGCTGCCCGCGAACATCCACATCAGCCTGGCAGTCCAGGCCTGGCAAGTGGCGTCGTTCGCATGCCAGGTGACAAGCCACCAGCTGCGGGCTCCAGAGACGGAGTCGGCCCCCCCGCAGGCGGCGCAGGGCCCTCCACGGGCGCCGCCGTCCCGCCAGACGGCGGCACGGCGACCTCCAAGACACCAACACCGACGCCCACGATGCGCCCTTCTCAGGTTGTGCGTGATGTGCAGCGTCACCCTGCCGGTGACCCTGTGCGCCGCCCTGGGAAGAGTCCCGTGCGCCCATCACATGATGAGGAGGGCCAGCATGCACGCTGAGGTGCTGACAGAGGTGGCAAATTGCTGCGGGGCCGTGACGCAGCTCCTTCTAACATGGTTAGAAGTCGAGGCGCATCGCGGTCCACCCAGCTTTCGCCGCCACCCACGCTAGTGGAAGCCCTTGCACGCGCGCAGCTGCTCCTCAATTTTCCTCCCGCCGCGGAGAAGCTTGACAAATGGAGGGCCACCGTCCGTAGTCTCGTCGGCATCGCCAACAATGATGAGTTGCGACCGGCGGGACCCGTGGGCCGTCGCTCCGTCGGCCCACCGCCTGCCAGCGGGGGCCGAGCCGGAGGCGATGCAGCCACGGTGCACTCCCCTCCTCTGCGCCGGCCACCATGGGCGACGACCCATCGTGACGACACTCGTGATGATATCTATATCGCGTCGTCCGACCCGCGAACCAGCAGCGACCAACGCCAAATTCTTCGGGAGCGGGCTCACGAGGACGCTCGAACCACCATCGAGCATCGACGAGATGCGCGCCACCAGTCGGACAGGCGGGTAGGGCCTGCTATGGACCACCCAGCGCCGGGAGACTACCGTGGCCTACCCTACGAGGTGGGTTGTCCGGCTTTCACCCATGAGTTGCGGCAGTTCTAGTGGCCCTCCCACCGTACGTTCAAGCCTGACATTGGCGAGAAGTACAACGGCAAGACCCACCCGTCAGAGTTCCTCAGCATCTACACCATCGCGATGCAAGCTGCTGGGGCCCGCGATGATAAGGTGCTTGCCAACTACTTCCCGTTGGCACTCAAGCCTAATGTTATGTCATGGTTGATGCACTTGCCGATGGATTCCATCTCTTCTTGGGCGGATCTGTGCCATGAGTTTGTCGGCGCCTTTACCGGAGGTCACCAAGCTCATGGCCAGGCGAGTGATTTACACATCATCCCCCAGAAGGAAGGAGAAAACTTGCGCAAGTACATCCAAAGGTTCAGACGGGTGCAGTACAACATCCCCAATGTTCATCCTGCCGCCGTGATTAGTGCGTTCCACCAGAATGTGCGCAACCGCAAGATGCGCGAAGAGCTGGCGATGAACAAGGTCAAGGATGTGGCTGAGCATTATGTCCTGGCCGATCAATGCGCTCGCGCTGAAGAGGGAAGGAAGTACCCCGATGAAGATGCTGGCGCGGAAACCAACTCCACTAGCGACACCGCCACCCCAGCGAAGAAGGGCCGGCGCCGTAACAGGAAGCGCAAGGGCAAGGCTGTGCTTGCGTCGAGGGATCCGGCGACACCGGCACCACCAAGAAGACCAGGGCGAGCGACCCCGGCAAGGAGGTTGCCGGGTGTGACGCTTGCCGGGCCTTGGCGGCTCCCGACAAGCCAGGAGGCTCCGACAAGCAGTATTGCAAGATCCACCGCACCAAGGGCCATGACCTCCAAAACTGCCGGCAGGTAGAGCTGCTCGCTGAGAAGCAGAAAGCCGAGTATGAGCGGCGGGACAAGGAGAAAGGACAAGATGGTGCCGATGGATCCAGCAAGAAACGTGGCGGCCAAGGAGGCTGCCGCGGTAAGGATAATCAGCAGGAAAGGCCCGCCCGAGGCCGCGACAAGAAGAAGGAAGAGGCAGAAAGAGTAGCCCGCCAGTCTGCTCTCTACCAATTCATTGATAATGTATTGTACAGAAAAATACCGAATGGGGTGAAATTGAAGTGCATCTCTCAGGAGGAAGGACTAAAGCTGTTGGCAGAGATACATGGAGGCATGTGTGGCTCCCACATAGGGTTGAGGGCCCTTGCCGGCAAGGCTTTCAGGCAAGGTTTCTTCTGGCCCACCGCCCTCCAGGATGCGACGGCACTAGTAACCAAGTGTGAAGCGTGCCAGTTCCATTCGAAGAAGCTTCATCAACCAGCTCAAGCCCTTCAAACCGTCCCTCTCTCCTGGCCCTTCTTGGTCTAGGGGCTCGACATATGGGCCCCTTCCCCCGTGCTGTCGGGGGCTTTGAGTACTTGTACGTCGCGATCGACAAGTTCACAAAGTGGACAGAGGTGGAAGAAGTGAGGAAGGTGACGGCGCAGTCAGCCATCAAGTTCTTCAAGGGGCTAGTGTGCCGCTTTGGGGTACCCAACAGGATCATTACTGATAATGGCACACAGTTCACAAGCCACGCCTTCATGCAATACATTGAGGATCTCGGCAGCAGGGTCTGGTTTGCCTCCGTGGCACATCCATGGAGCAACGGCCAAGCGGAGAGAGCAAATGCTAAAGTCCAGCGAGTCTTAAGAACGAAGACTTTTGACAGGCTGCGCAAAAGTGGAAGACGTTGGATTGATGAGTTGCCGATGGTTCTTTGGTCGATCAGAACAACACCAAATCGAGCCACTGGCCAGACACCCTTTGCCCTAGTCTACGGGGCAGAAGCATTTCTCCCCACGGAGCTCATATACGGGTCACCTCGAGTGCTCTCTTATTATGAGCTTGACCAAGAGCGATTGCGGCAAGATGACGCAATGCTCCTTGAGGAAGATCATCCCGGGCGGCTATGAGAGCAACATGCTACCAGCAAGCCTTGCACCGCTACCATAGCCACAAGGTTCATGCCCGGAGCTTTGAGGAAGGCGACCTTGTTCTTCGGCATGTTCAGTCGGCCAAGAATTCCAACAAGTTGACGCCAAAGTGGGAAGGCCCTTATCGGGTAACATGAGTCACTAGGCCCGGTGCAGTCCGCCTAGAGACCGAAGATGCCGTTCCAATGAGCAACTCCTGGAACATCGAGCATCTTCGCATGTTTTACCCATAAGGCGCGGCTGCCGGACCTCCCGGCAAGCCACCCTTTTGTATAAGCCTTGCCAGCAAGGCATGTAATCCTTTGTACAAAGCCAGGCGCAGACCCTGAGCACTAATAAATGAAGCGCTTGCGCCCTAAGTTATAGCATGCATGCTAGGTCGAGTCTCCTCCTCGGTTAGGGTTGATAGTGCTTGGCAACGGCTAACCCCTAGCTTAGAGGTCGAGTATGCATCTCTCTGTTTCTTCCCTGTCCTTTTTGGTTCATAGGACACATAAGTGTTTCTGCCGAGCTGTTTGGAAGAAAGGGATGGACCGGTGCCCCGACCCCGGCAAGCCAAGGTTGCCGGGGGCTGCAAATACAAGGATCCGTCCACGGCAAGCCAAGGTTGCCGGGGGCTGCAGGTCCAGATAAGTCTTTTATCCTCTATCATGCATTTCATTATGAACTGGGGGATGTGAAACCTCGTTTTATGTTCAAGCTACCGTGCTCCCCTCTCTCCGAACCCAAGGATTATTTCCTGGGTCTGAAGTTGGTTGTAGTCGCGGCAACAAGGGAATAGAACGTGGAGCCCAAACTCATCTCATCCTTGCCTCCCCGAGAGCGTGAGAAAGGTCGAGCAAGATGGGGGAACGGCGAGGCCTATTGTCGGGCGAAAAACGTTTACCTTGGATATTAACAAGGGTTCATTCCTTGTCGTGGGTTTCCCGCACGAACGAAAAACCCGACAACATCCCTTTTTCATTAAAAAACATCCCGTACAGGTACAGTTCATGCGAAATGAAAAACATGAGCAAGGGGATTACAAGTTCTAAAGTTAACAAAGGCCTGAAGGCTTACAAGACTAAAAAGAGATAAGGTGCCCGTAATCCCTTTCTTGTCCCTCTCCTCAGGAAATGGAACAAGGAAGCAGAAGGGCAAAAGGGGCGCCTAGGCAAGCTACGGGTGGTAGAAGACACCAAGGAAACTTCTCGATGGCTGTCCAAGGGTCGGATGGTGATGGCGGCGCCGGAGGAAGAACTCGAAGATGAGGCGGCATGACTGTCAATACGCTATGAAGGCGTTAGTGCCCGCGTACTCCGACTTGACGGCCTTGCCGCCCGCCCTCTTCCTCTTCCATAGCCTCCCCATGCCAGCTGCCCAAGGAGGCGACCCCGAGAAGTTCAAGGAGCCGGCAACACGGATGATGGGGTCCGACATCTAGTCGGACCCGTCATCCTGCCGCCCGCTACACTTGTCGTTGTTGCCGCTGTCCTCCTCGTCACCTTTGCTCGAGGAGGAATCTTCATCGTCGGAGGAGCTCTCCACGCAGCACCTTACGCGAGTACCGAAGTGCCCGAAGATCTTGACGGAGAGGAGGCCACTCTCCATCAATGTGAAATGGAGTGTGAGCCCCTCCGTCAAGCTATGGACGCGGGCGATGATCTTCACCCTCGACGGAGGTACATGACGTGAGGGGTGGGGAACTCGACAACGGCCCATATGCCGCTGTTCCCACAACCCCTCATATGCATCCGCAACACTTGCGGTGGATCCAGCTCCATCTCCCGCACAAACGGAGTCGGGAGGCAAAGACGACGGTGCGGCGGCTGGCGCAGCCTAATGAAGAACTCTCAAGGGTTGTCCCCAACGTGGCCCTCCATCGGAGGAGGGGCCGCTGGCGGAGGCGAAGCCGATCTGCCGCCCCGTCCTCCTCTCCCTCGAGCACCATGGCGGCCTCGACCTCTCCCCCTTCCCCTCCCCCTAACGGGCGGCTCCGTCGCTACGAGCTCTTGGGGAGGAGCAATGCATTGTCGAGCCGAGACCCTCGCCGCCACCGATGAAGCGTCGCCACGCCCCCTCGCCATGACGGGAAGAAGGAGAGAGCAAGGACGGGAAGAGGCAGATGACGGAGGATTGAGGGGCACCGTTCCTCCTGCTCCCCTCTTTATAAAGGGGCAGGGGCGAGGCTCGGCCGCCCCCTCTTGGCCAATCCGGCCGGTTAAAGTGACAGCAAGCGGGGCTGTCGACCGCCCTCCCCGCTCCATGGAAGGCGCGTGGGAATCGACCCGCGCACGTGCACGACTTCCCACATGTCGCGCGCCTGTTATTCGCCCTGCACCGTGCATGCAGCGAACATGGCGCAAGGGATAGGCGCAGTGGGACGCGTGGACCAACGGTTCCCAAACAAGGTCAGTAAATGAGCAGCGGCTCTGCGGTCTCAAAGAGACACGCAAGCCGCCTCTTCACTGTCCACCACGGGATGACGCCAGCATACTTCCATCGTGCGCGCGCATGACCCCCACACCGTGCGTTCAATGCAGATTGTGGGGGAAGCGCAGCGGACGGAGCAGTTACCGCAGTAAAAATCCACCCCAACTGCCCGTGCACCATTCTGGGCCTGGCCCAACAACGTGTTGCGCTTATGTATGGCCCAGGCCCGGGGGCTCCTATTGGTGTACAAAAGTAGGGGCTCTGCTTTTGACCCCTTTACTTGTGCACGGGCAGTCAGAGCCATCCGCCAAGGCCACACATAAACAGGGCAGGAAAGGGAAGCCGGAGAGAAGCTGAAGGAACAAGACAAACAAAGCGATGACAAGGACCAAGGCCACAAAGGTCGATGGGCGAAGCAGGTTGCCCCGGCAAGGACCCTTGTCGGGGCAGCCTCAGCAGCCCCGGTGAGACCCTTGCTGGGCAGCTTGCCCACACCAGCTGAGCGAGCCACCTTCGAACCCATCAATGCTAAAACGCATTGGGACAGGGCTCATGAGGCACCTCCTTGGTGGCATGCAGATCTTTGTGAAGGCAACAATCGTTGGCAGGGTTCTTACCGAGGAAGCCCACGAGACCCCCGGCAGGATCCTTGCCGGGTACAATGGCATGCCGTGGCAAGACCTTTGCAAGGCCACCCGGCAAGGCCTTCACCAAGCGCGCCAGCAGGGCCACTGTCAGGCTCGCGCCACCCAAGTCTCCGTCGCCGTTCGGATGCAGCTGCCGACCCAACGAGCTGGGCAGGCACCTGCGTGGCAACATGCAGCCCTTCGTGGAGACTCCATCACCGTGCCACCTCAGCTGCCTGCCTGCCTACATGGCACCGCATGCATCACTGGCCAGGGCGCGTGTCAAGGCAAGGAGGAGCATTGGCAGACGGGACGGGTCTCACTCCCGTCCCCGATAAAGTGAAGGGACACCTAAGCCTCGCATTAAATGCACTTTGTCCTGTAATACCAGTGATAAGCTCGCAATGCTGTAGCATTTTCCACCTCCTGTGTGCCACTATGGCAGCCCCTTTCGCCTATAAAAGGAGGCCCATGGCTCATGGGAGAAGGATTCGGCTCTTCCGAACCCTAGCAGCACCCAGAGCTAGTTCAAGAGCTCAAGAACACTAAATACATCCACCAAAGCAGGATCGTAGGGTTTTACGCATCTTTGCGGCCCGAACCTGGGTAAACCCCCTTTGTGCTGTCTACTAGTCCCGCTCTTCTCACGATCCTGCGCCCCACAACCGCAGTAGGGATTCAAGTGATCCCATAGGTGTGGTTTCCCACCGACACAACCCAATACTTATACTTACTGTTTTTGTGTGTTCACATGATTATGCTACTGTAGTAATAATGTTTTATAGCTTTTGTTTCAATAAAGTGTCAAGTAAGACCTTTAGGATAGCTTACGATGATAGTTGTGTTGATCCTGCTGAAAATCAGAAACTTTTGCACCCAGTAAATTAGTTTTTATAATTCACAGATACGTGCTTTTGATCTGATTCTTTTTGATCTGGATTAGTACACACATTTCTCAGGTTTTCCTAATTTGGTAGGATTTTTGGAGTTCCAGAAGTATATGTTTGATACAGATCACTACAGACTGTTCTGTTTTTGACAGATTCTGTTTTCTATGTGTTGTTTGCTTATTTTGATGAATCTATGAGTAGTATCGGAGGGTATGAACCATAGAGAAGTTCGAATACAGTAGATATTACACCAATATGAATTTAGAATGAGTTCATTACAGTACCTAAGTGGTGGTTTTATTTTCTTATACTAACGGAGCTTACGAGTTTTTTTTGTTGAGTTTTGTGTTGTGAAGTTTTCAAGTTTTGGGTGAAGATTCGATGGACTATGGAATAATGAGTGGCAAGAGCCTAAGCTTGGGGATGCCCAAGGCACCCCAAGGAAATATTCAAGGACAACCAAGAGCCTAAGCTTGGGGATGCCCCGGATGGCATCCCCTCTTCCGTCTTCCTTCATCGGTAACTTTACTTGGAGCTATATTTTTATTCACCACATGATATGTGTTTTGCTTGGAGCGTCATTTTATTTTGTTAGTATTTGCTTGCTGTTATTCAGAATAATGTTTTGCATCTTTATTTTCAATAAGAAGGTCAAGGATAGCCTTTACCATGCTTATTTTGCTAGTATACATGTTGCTGTTTGAAAACAGAAAGTTTACCGCTGTTGAAAAAATTCCCTAGAAAAGCCAGAGAATGCTATAATGTTGAAACTTTTTGCATATTGAGCTCTGATAAATATTATACAGTGTAGTATTTTTCTCATAATTTTTGGAGTTAGGGAAGTATGATGAATCTTGCATTCTTTACAATCTATACTGTTTTGGTAGATTGCTGTTATGTTTGCATTGTTCGCATATGTTTGCTTGTTTAATGATTCTATTTGAGGATAGGAGTATTAAATATGCAGATACATTTAGTATGAAATGTTGAATAATAATTTTTTTGATTTGTTACAGTAGAAAATGATAAGGTTTTTGCATTGGTTTATACTAACTTATCTCACGAGTTCTTGTTGAGTTTGGTGTGGATGAAGCTTTCGAGATTTAGGAAACCGAGATATAAAAGGAATTAAGGAGACACAAAATCTCAAGCTTGGGGATGCCCAAGGCACCCCAATATAATATTTCAAGATGTCTCAAGCATCTAAGCTTGGGGATGCCCCGGTAGGCATCCCACCTTTCTTCTTCAACAATTATCGGTTAGTATCGGTTGAACCTAAGTTTTTGCTTCTTCATATGAATTGTGCTATCCTTGCAATGTCATTTTATTTTGCTTTGCTTGATGTTTGAATAAAATACCAAGATCTGAAATTCTTAAATGAGAGAGTCTTCACATAGTTACATAATTATTTAACTACTCATTGATCTTCACTTATATCTTTTTGGAGTAGTTTGTCATTTACTTGTGTGCTTCACTTATATCCTATGAGTAAATGGTTGAATGAGTTGAATGTCATAAATCTGAAATTATATATGTTTCATTTGCTTATCCCATGGGGAGTAATGACTTCACATCTAAGAAGTAGAGGTTGTAAAATTTATTGAAGGTTAGCAAGCATTTTATTGGTCATTTGAACAATTCATGAAAGAATATTGAAGGAAGAGAAATTTTACATATAAATATACTATCTTGGACATCTTTTATAACTGTGAGCACTCATTAAAGCATGACATGCTAAAGAGTTGATGTTGGACAAGGAAGACAACGTAATGGGTTATGTTTTCTCACATCTCAGTTAAATTATATTGTCATGGATCGTCCAACATGTTGAGCTTGCCTTTCCCCCTCATGCTAGCCAAATTACTTGCACCAAGTATAGATACTACTTGTGCTTCCAAATATCCTTAAACCCAGTTTTGCCATGAGAGTCCACCATACCTACCTATGGATTGAGTAAGATCCTTCAAGTAAGTTGTCATGTTGCAAGCAATAAAAATTACTCTCTAAATATGTATGACTTATTAGTGCAGAGAAAATAAGATTTATACGATTGTGTGATATGGAAGTAATAAAAGCGACGGACTGAATAATAAAGGTTCATATCACAAGTGGCAATATAAAGTGACATTCTTTTGCATTAAGATATTGTGCATCCAACCCTAAAAGCACATGACAACCTCTGCTTCCCTCTGCGAAGGGCCTATCTTTTACTTTATGTCATCTACTTTATGCAAGAGTCAGGGTGATCTTAGCCTTTCCCTTTTTCATTTTATCCTTTGGTAAGCAACTCTTGTTGGAAAGATCCTGATATATATATCCAACTGGATGTAAGTTAGCATGAACTATTATTGTTGACATCACCCAAAGGTGAATACATTGGGAGGCGATATTGTAAGCCCCTATCTTTCTTAGTGTGTGATTAAAACTCCGTAACCATAAGTATTGCGTGAGTGTTAGCAATTATGGAAGACTATATGATAGTTGAGTATGTGGAGTTTGCTAAATCAAAGCTCTGACATAGACCCTTCCTGAAAATAAGATGAATTGTAATTGTTCTATGACTGAGAATGAAGTTTGCTAGTTTTCAAGAAAGTTTATGGTCTATGCTTTAACATGTGAATAGCTTGCTGATACGTCTCCAACGTATCTACTTTTCCAAACACTTTTGCCCTTGTTTTGGACTCTAACTTGCATGAATTTGAATGAAACTAACCCGGACTGACGCTGTTTTCAGCAGAACTGCCATGATGTTGTTTTATGTGTAGAAAAGAAAAGTTCTCGGAATGTCCTGAAAATCCACGGAGGCCCTTTTTGGAATTAATAAGAATTTCTGGGTGAAAGAAATACACCAGGGGGCCCATGGCCTATCCACGAGACAGGGGGCGCCCCCCCCCCTATAGGGCGGCCCCCCTATCTCGTAGGCCCCCTGGACCTCCACCGACCTCAACTCCAACTCCATATGTTCCGTCTCGTGGAGAAAAAAATCAGAGGGAAAGTTTCCTCGCGTTTTACGACACGGAGCCACTGCCAAGCCCTAATCTCTCTTGGGAGGGCTGATCTGGAGTCCGTTCGGGGCTCCGGAGAGGGGGATTCGTCACCGTCGTCATCATCAACCATCCTCCATCACCATTTTCATGATGCTCACCGCTGTGCGTGAGTAATTCCATCGTAGGCTTGCTGGACGGTGATGGATTGAATGAGATTTACCATGTAATCAAGTTAGTTTTGTTAGGGTTTGATTCCTAGTATCCACTATGCTCTGAGATTGATGTTTCTATGACTTTGCTATGCTTAATGCTTGTCACTAGGGCCCGAGTGCCATGATTTCAGATCTGAACCTATTATGTTTTCATGAATATATGTGTGTTCTTGATCCTATCTTACAAGTCTATAGTCACCTATTATGTGTTATGATCCGACAACCCCGAAGTGACAATAATCGGGATACTTCTCGGTGATGACCGTAGTTTGAGGAGTTCATGTATTCACTATGTGTTAATGCTTTGGTCTGGTTCTCTATTAAAAGGAGGCCTTAATATCCCTTAGTTTCCGCTAGGACCCCACTGCCACGGGAGGGTAGGACAAAAGATGTCATGCAAGTTCTTTTCCATAAGCACGTATGACTATTTACGGAATACATGCGTACATTACATTGATGAATTGGAGCTAGTTCTGTATCACCCTCTGTTATAGCTATTACATGAGGAATCACATCTGGCATAATTATCCATCACTGATCCATTGCCTACGAGCTTTCCTTATATTGTTCTCCGCTTATTTACTTTTCCGTTGCTACTATTACAACTACTACAAAAACCCAAAAACATTTATCTTTACTTTTGCTACTATTACCATTATTATCATACTACTTTGCTACTGAATACCTTGCTGCAGATACTAAGTTATCCAGGTGTGGTTGAATTGACAACTCAACTGCTAATACTCAAGAATATTCTTTGGCTCCCCTTGTGTCGAATCAATAAATTTGGGTTGTACTTCACCCTCGAAAGCTGTTGCGATCCCCTACACTTGTGGGTTATCAAGACTAATTTCTGGGGCCGTTGCCGGGGAGCGTAGCTATTTTCTCCGAGTCAATTGGGATTTATATCTGTTGATCACTATGAAGAACTTGAAAGACGCTAAAACCAAGATTTTGCCCTCAACTATGAGGGGAGGTAAGGAACTACCATCTAGCTTTGCACTAGATTCTCCTACCGTTATTAGTAGGCTTGCGACACCTAAACCTGCTACTGCTATGAATTCTGATATGTCGCATGTTATTGATGATGCCACTTCTGCTATGCATGATGAAACAACTTCTGTGCGTGATACTACTTTGCCATTAGGTGAATTTCTTGATGAACAACTTGCTAGAGTTAGGGGGAATGAAAATATTGAAGATGCTATTATTGATGATAGTGATGATGAAGGTTCTCCCAATGATTATGTATTGCCTATTGGTCCTAAGGGTTATGTTATGAATGAAGAAGCTGCTAGGGAAATCTTTGCTTGCAATGATAGATATGATCTTAAGAAATTATTAGCTAAATGGAAGCAACAGTCTCTTAATGCTAGAATGAAACCTGACCCTACTTTTGCTACTTCACCTATCTATGTTACTGATAAGGATTATGAATTCTCTGTTGATCCTGAGATTATTACTTTAGTTGAATCTGATCCTTTTTATGGCCTTGAATCTGAAACTGTTGTGGCACATCTTACCAAGTTGAATGATATAGCTAGCCTGTTTACTCATGATGAGAAGTCTCACTATTTTTATATCCTTAATATATTCCCGTTCTCATTAAACAGTGATGCTAAAACTTGGTATAATTCTCTTGCTCCTGGTTGTGTGCGTAGTCCCCAGGATATGATTTATTACTTCTCTGCTAAATATTTCCCTGCTCATAAGAAACAAGCTGCCTTGCGGGAAATATATAATTTTGTGCAAATCAAAGAAGAGAGTCTCCCACAAGATTGGGGGAGGCTTCTCCGGTTACTTAATGCTTTGCCTGATCATCCTCTTCAGAAAAATGAAATACTTGATATCTTTTATAATGGACTAACTGATGCTTCCAAGGACTACTTGGATAGTTGTGCTGGTTGTGTTTTCAGGGAAAGAATAGTCGACGAAGCTGAAATATTAATGAATAATATGTTGACTAATGAAAATAACTGGACTCTTCCTGAGCCATTTCCTGAAGCAATCCCTGAACCAATTGAGCCAATTCCTGAGCCTATTCCTAAACCTACTCCGAAGAAGAGAGGTGTTTTATTTCTCAGTCCTGAAGATATGCAAAAGGCAAACAAATCAATGAAAGAAAAAGGTATTAAAGCTGAAGATGTTAAGAATTTACCTCCTATTGAAGAAATACATGGTCTTAATATACCACCTGTTGAAGAATCATATTGTCTTGATAACCCGACACAGGTAGTAAAGGTAAATTCTCTCTATAGATATGATAAAGTTGAAATCCCCTCTACTAAATTTCATAGCCCATGCTTAGATGAATTTGATGACTTTATGGCTAAACAAGAAAGTTTTAATGCTTATGTTGGTAGAGAGTTAAAGAATAATGCTTTCGAGATAGGACGTGTAAGTGATAATCTGGCTATAGTTAAAGATGAACATCACCTTGTTAGCAAATATGCTTCCATGGTTGCTACTCAAGCTGAGCAAGTTCTTAAAGCTCAAAATGATTTTCCTGATGAATTAAATAATAAAAATGACTTTGCTGTTAGAGTGGCTACTAGAACTGGTAGAATGACTCAGGAACCTTTGTATCCTGAAGGCCACCCTAAGAGAATCGAGCAAGATTCTCAGAGAAATAATTTAGAGGCACCTAGTTCTTCCAAAAAGAAGAAAAAGAAAAATGATAGGACTTTGCACGCTTCTAGTGATCCTGCTGTAGACACACCTGAGAATCCCAATGATATTTCTATCTCTGATGCCGAAACACAATCAGGTGATGAACATGAACATAGTGATAATGTTAATGATAATGTTCATGTTGATGCTGAACATAGCAAAAACAATGATATAGAGACTGAACCTGCTGTTGATCTTGATAACCCACAATCAAAGAATCAACGTTATTATAAGAGAGATTTTGTTGCTAGGAAGCACGGTAAAGAAAGAGAACCATGGGTTCAGAAACCCATGCCCTTTCCTCCTAAACCATCCAAGTCAAAGGATGATGAGGATTTTGAGCGCTTTGCTGAAATGATTAGACATATTTCCTTACGTATGCATTTAACTGATATGCTGAAAGTAAATCCTTATGCTAAGTATATGAAGGATATCATTACAAAAAAAAAGAAAGATACCGGAAGCTGAAATTTCCACCATGCTTGCTAATTACACTTTTAAGGGTGGAATACCAAAGAAACTTGGAGATCCAAGGGTACCGACTATACCATGCTCCATTAAAAGAAATTACGTTAGAACTCCTTTATGTGATCTTGGAGACGTTGTTAGTGTTATGCCTCTCTCTTTATATCATAGACTTGAATTGAATAAGTTGACACCTACTGAAATATCTTTGCAAATGGCTGATAAATCAACTGCTATACCTGTCGGTATTTGTGAGGATGTGCCTGTTGTGGTTGCAAATGTCACTATCCTAACGGACTTTGTTATTCTTGATATTCCCGAGGACGATAGTATGTCTATTATCCTTGGTAGACCCTTTTTGAGTACTGCAGGGGCTGTTATTGATTGCAACAAAGGCAATGTCACTTTTCATGTTAATGGTAATGAGCATACAGTACACTTTCCAAGGAAACAATCTCAAGTTCATAGCATCAATTCTATTGAAAAAGTTCCAACTATTATTTTTGGAGTGTCGTGGAATTATCATGTCAGATGTCCTAGTGAAAGGACTTAATCACGGAGTTATCGCAACTAGGAAGCTTGAAGGGGTTAATCGGGACAAGAGACACGAGAGGTTTATACTAGTTCGGCCCCTTACAATGAAGGTAAGGCCTACATCTAGTTGGGTTGGTATTGCTTGATGTTTCGATGACCAGGGAGCAAGATATGCTATGCCCGGTTCTCGACGAGTTGTTTCTTACCCTTAGCCACCAGCAGGTCGCCCCCTTATATACACGGGTTGGCGCCGTGCGGCTTACAGAGTCCCGGTCGGCTTATAAATAGTGTCCAGCTCGGTGACTAGTTAAATCTACCTTACAATACAAGTCATGCCATTGTGGCGGTTTACTACAACGGTCCTCCAGTCGCCAGTGAGCTTTAGGCCCTCCATTGAACCGCCATCTTCATGATGGGTCTTGGGCTTCTTTCTGGTGAGTCTTCCTTTGCGTAACCCGGCCCCTCCTAGGCGGCTTACACAAATAGTTATATCCCCAACATTAGGCCCCAGATTGATTTGAACCACCATCTTCATGTCAATCTTATCATACCTTAAAAAATAAACCTTCAGCCTTCTGCTTGTGTAAAGATTTTTAACCCACCATGACGTCATCTTGTGGATCCGTGTTAGCCCGTCATGACGTCATTTTTAGTTAAATTCATTTTTTACTCCACCATATCTTCCAACGGATCTCTGCCTTTACTGACCGCTCCGAAAACCGAGGCGTCGAAGTCATTGGATAATGATGCCTTGCCTCCTCGTTTCTCGCGCCTTCCCAGTCAACCTTTCCTTATAAATAGGCACGACCTAGGTCTTTTTCATTCTCCTCCTTCAGTCGTCTTCCTCCTCTCACTGTTTCACTGCCGCTCGAGCTCCGCCGCCGCCATCGCAGATTCCTCATCTCCTCCAACTCAGGCCACTGCATCAACCTGAATCCGACCAGAAATCAACGGCGAACCTCCGCAGCCAGTCTGCATCCGTAAGTTTCTTTCCTTCCCTACCTTAGATTTGCATTATAGCTTCTCGAGTTCGTCGGTGTTCATCGCCGCCTGTTGCAAACCCTTGATAGATTTCACCTCCGACACCCTTTTCTGATCGTCAGATAATATAGAAAAGTTTCGGTGGTTGTTTTGCACCTGTTTCCAACTGCAGACAGATCCCTTTCCATGTATAGAAGTTTTTGATTAGCACTGATGAACTGATCCGTACTAGTTTTAGGTCTAGAATTTTTTCTTTTTGTGCACCCGTTTGATCCAAAATAATATCTACCAACTGCGAAACCTGTTTCTGTTAAGCCCTTTTAACTCTGGCAACTCTAATTTCCGGCTTAAGATAAACAACGTTAATTGATAGCCTTGCCAGCTCGTGGCAACTTTTAAATGTCTTTTAACTGTTATTGATTCTCATAGCAGCTTTAGGCAACCAGATATAGTTAACCATATGTCATTAGGCCCCTTCTTAAGCCGCCATCTTGATTAAACTTAACATGCTTCCTTCCGGGTTAAATTTAAACCGGAACCTCCTTTTTTGTCATAGGCTTCAATTTACGTAATGGCACCCAAAGCTCCTAAAGCTCCCGTGACCTGAAACTGGGTTAAGTCCACTGTTACAGAGAGCATCTTGGCTGATTTTGTGAAATCCGACCATCTGCCCAAGAAGGAGATCATGTCTTATCGTGCTCCTAACCCGTCAGAGGAGAAGCCTCTCCCCCCAAAAGGGGAGGTAATCGTGTTTACCAATCACATGAACCGGGGCTTTGCTCCGCCCGGTTCAAAATTCTTCAGGGATGTTTTGCATTTCTTTAATCTCAGACCCCAAGACATCGGGCCCAATTCCGTGTCAAACATCTGGAACTTCCAAGTCTTCTGCGAGGTGTATCTTGGAGAAGAGCCCAATATACTTTTATTCAGAGAGCTGTTCTACTTAAACCGACAGAATGAACGTGCCAACGGGCCCAGTCTTGAACTCGGTGGCATCTCAATTCAGCGGCGAAGAGACTGCCTTTTCCCTTACGCCGAACTGCCGAGTCATCCAAAGGATTGGAATTAGACGTGGTTCTACTGCCAGGATACCTCTCCGGCTAAGGAAAACCCTCTGCCCGGCTTCTGCGCTCTGCGCCTTGAGTCCAACCACCCGCGGCCGGATAAATTAACTGTTGTTGAACGTCTGCCACTCGCTCCCACCATTAGAAGAATCAAGGCTCTTCTGGGGAATGGCTTGGACGGCATCGACTTAGTCCGAGTCTGGGTTACCTGGCGAGTTCTTCCGTTAAGCCGCCGACCTGGCTTAATGTGCACTTACTCTGGCGAGAAGGATGACCCAATGCGTCATAGCCCCGATGACTTACCAGAAGATGTGGTGGAAGCCACGACCCAATCGTTGTTGAAAGAAGTCACAGTGATAAGTAATGCCTTTGGCTTACTTCCCTTCTGCAAGAAGAACCCGGCCCCTGCTGTGAGTCACCAACCTTTGATGAATACTCTTTACTATATTACGTCTTGCCTTTACTCATAACCTCTTATCACTTTTCATAGGCCGATGATAACTTCTGGAAGGTCAAATATAACCCTGAAGCAGCCAAACAAGCCAGAGAGGCCAAAAGAGCTGAAAGGAAAGCCGCCAAAGTAGGAACTTCAAGGAAGAAGAAACCAAGCGCTTCAGATTTTCTCAAATTGGATGACACTTCTGATGATGAAGAAGAAGTAATCCTTTAACTCTCTTGACTCCTTTGTCATTATTTTATTGACACTCTAACTTTTCAGGAGTATACGGGGAACAGCCAAGCAGTGGACGAAGAGGTAACTATAATCTCCTCCGACTCAGAGCCTTTGCCAAAGCAAAAACTCTGAAGGGTGACCCAGAAAGTAAGATTTTCACATCCTCTTGCTTATCAAGATCCTCAATTTCTTTTGAAGCAACAACAGTTTGAAAGCCGGAGGCACATCCGGAATAGCAAGGATGTAGAGCTTTCCTCCGGTTTACCTGACGTAACTAGGAAGCGTCGGACTGAGGTTATCTCCGATTTACGTTGTCATTTTCCTTTGGCGGGTTTATTTCGCCAACCTCTCAATTCATCTGATTCCAATTATCAGGATACTTCTCCTTCCTTCGGCGAGTCTATGCAATCTAATATGCCGGCTTTCAAAACTGCCCCCGGGTAACATATTTTTGCTTACCTTATGTCCTTTTCCTTACCCATGCTTTTGTACTCATCCTTCTGTTTTTGTCTACAGCATGCAAGCGAAACCCAGTAAGAAGGCAAAAAAGAATAAGCCGTCCCGAGACCCGGTCGTGACTGAACCGGAGCTTGGCGCGACTACTCCTGATAGTTCTACCCATCAGCCACCGCCTGAACCGACCTATGACATTCCAGCACCAACCTCTGATCCACCCACCGAAGACACTCTCAACAGTTCTGATAACCCAGAAGCTCCTAGCCCGGTCAAGACAACTGACCCGAACGTTGAGATTCTGAAGACTCACTTTGTTGAGCCGGGGCGACCCACTGTCCTTGCCAAGTGCTCTGCTAAGGAGGAACTTCTGGAACGCCAAAAAGCCAAGCTAGATATTGCCGATTATACCCATTTAAGTATTGGAGATATAGTCTCTGGCTATCTCAACCAAGTACATAGCAGCCGTGACCTGGAAATTGGCATGGTGAAGCAAATACAGCAAAAATCTGAGGTATAACTTATGCTTCTTTTCCAAGTCATACTTACTGTATCAGCCCCCAAGTCTATTGCTTATGAATAAATATGATGTAGACTTTAGAAAATTGCTTAACACTGATTTATCCGGCTTTTGAAAAAATATATTCTAACCCGGTTATTACATGATACTTTAGACTTGCAATACACATTAGCCCCCAAGTGTCAAGTATCTTTGCTTGCAAAGTGCTTGAGACTTAATTTCCATGAGCCAACATTGTAAATGAAAAATTCTTCAGCACACATTAGCCCCCAAGTGCCAAGTATCTTTGCTTGCAAAGTGCTTGGGACTTAATGTTATTTTACCATGATTCTAGTCATAACTCGGTCTTAATGCAGACCACCATAAGTCAATTTGAGTCGGAGATGGCTGACCTGAAGAGCCGCCTGGCCGCTCAAGAACTTCAAATTCAAAAGGCCAACTCCAAATTTGAGTTCAGTATCTCTGAACAAGAAAAGCTGAAGCAGAATTTTGAGTCAGAGAAGAAAATCTAGGCTGATGAAAAGGCTTCACTGGTAACCCGGGCTGAGACAGCAGAGGCATTACTTGCAGAAGCAACGTCGGAGCTGTCTGGCTTAAAACACCAGATATCTCAAATGGTCTCGGTAATCTTTGGTAAGTTACCCATATAATCTTTAAACCTTGCAAACCTTCTTTCAATGATTACTTCAAATGTAAGCTCCGGATCACCTTATATTTTAATAATGTAGGCCCCAGGAGCACAAACCTCAAGCAGAACACGCTGATCAAGCTGAAGGCAGTCTATACTCTTGTAGAACAGCTCTACACCGGGTCACAACGTGCTTTGGCCATTGTAGCTTTATCAAATGACGTTCCTCACCTTCTGCAAGACGTGCTGAACCGGCTTGCTTCACTACCTCAACGGATCCAAGAGCTAAGGCGGGCGTCCGCAAGAGCCGGGGCTATATCCGCATTGAGCCGGGCGAAAGCATGGCTTCCAGAACTTGACCCGGCCGACCTCGCTCTTGGATACCCAAGTTTGAAGGAAGATGGAACCGAATTTGACGACCATGATTTCACCGCCTGTGTCAAAGACATACGCCCCGTGGCTACTCTTATCGAGAACAATACTGATCTCACCAAATGTCAGCCGGGTTATGACAGCGAGAACCGAAGAATCCCAACACCTTCGTATGATGAAGTCAGCATGATTCCTCCAATTCGTAAGCATACCTTTGCCCTGAAGTGGACCCAGCCGGTTTAATAGATGATGAAGCCGAGTTTGAAGCTTTGAGCGGCATTTACTGGGCCTCATCAACTTTCCAGGACAAAGTAGCCGACGGAGGCGCGGAGAAGGATAACTCAGAGCCTTCAAGCCCACCAAAGGAGTGAGCCGCCAGGCGTCTTATGACTTTGCAAAACAATGCTTCATTATTCAGGCTCGGGGAGTCTTGTAATAGAGTAGAAAAAACCTCTCAATTTTGTCATGCCTTCGCGCATGTTTATGGCACTTAATACTTTCGTAAGCCGCCATCGCTATATACTTCCAGCTTATATTGATCTTTATTTCCTTGACATGAAATTTGCTTACCTTATCCTGCCGGTTTATCGCATCAGGGGTCACATAAAATTTAATAACCCAGAATACGAACCAAAACATCATATAATGGCCGGGTTAGGATTATATTTGTTTAAACATAACCATAATGATATACCTGCGATCTCTTTGATGATCTCTCCTACTTATATGACCTACACCATGCGAGCAAGTCCAACTTCTGAAGGTTGGAACATATAATACTCACCTGGCACTTAACAACCTAGGGTGATTCATACTAAGCCGGTAGAGCAAAACAACCATCTCACAGTATTGTCAAGAAGGTCTCGAGATAATCAAATAACTATGCTTATCAAATATGATAGATAATATAAAGGCCTCTGATTCGAATACAATTAGTGAACCGTTCCAAAGGGGTTAAGCTAAGATTCGGATTCGATCATATAGCCCCCAGTGGCTTTGGCGATGCCAATCAAGTGGGTATCGACAACTATGTTCTCTTTTGTTCGAATACGACCTATGTTTGAATAGGAAGCCCCCAAGTGACCATAAAAGTTGTTTAATGATGCTGATTCGAATATGATCCACGTCAGACCCAAAGGGGTTAAGCTCTGATTCAAATATGATCAAGAAGCCCCCAAGTGGGTTTGGCAGTATGCCAATCAAGTGGGTATCGACAACTATGTTCTCTTTGGTTCGAATACGACCTATGTTTGAAGAGGAAGCCCCCAAGTGATCATGGCTAGATTCAGATATGATCATAAGCCAGACCAAAGGTAAAGCCGGATTCAGATATAATCCGCTCCCTGTTGGTTGTTTCCACCATTTGATAAAAAAGACATATAAACTTTTAAGGGTAAAAAAAGGACAGAGGTCATGCTTTATTGCTTTGTATAATATGTACATCGTCAAAATATATACATCTTGAGAGCCGGTGGCTTCAGTATAGTAAGGCCGAAG
The DNA here is from genome assembly GCF_018294505.1 of Triticum aestivum. Classification (NCBI taxonomy): domain Eukaryota; kingdom Viridiplantae; phylum Streptophyta; class Magnoliopsida; order Poales; family Poaceae; genus Triticum; species Triticum aestivum. The sequence goes on along the minus strand of NC_057795.1, from coordinate 59,538,729 downwards.
ATGGGCTATATTCCACGGCCGGCGGGTTTCCTCCTCCGACTTACGTGAGTCCTTATGCTCTCGAATGTCAATGAGGTAGTATGACCCGTTGTTCAGATTCTTGCTTACCACAAAGGGTCCTTCCCAAGGAGGGGATAGCTTGTGCATATCAGACTGATCCTGGATGAGCCGGAGCACTAAGTCACCTTCCTGAAAGGTTCTGCTTCTGACCCGGCGGCTGTGATAGCGACGAAGGTCTTGCTGGTAAATCGCTGAGCTCGCTATTACTAAGTCTCGCTCCTCATCCAACAAGTCGAGTGCCTCCTGACGAGCTTTTTCATTATCAGCTTCAACGTAAGCCGCCACACGAGGTGAATCGTGCCGGATGTCACTTGGCAGGACTGTCTCTGCTCCATAGACCATGAAGAAATGTGTATAACCTGTGGATCTATTAGGCGTAGTGTTGATGCTCCACAGGACAGAAGGTAACTCCTCCACCCAACAACTCAGAGTCCGCTGTAAGGGGACCAAGATCCTTGGTTTGATACCCCTCAGGATTTCCTGATTAGCTCTTTCTGCTTGACCATTGGATTGAGGATGAGCAACAGCCGGAACGTCAAGCCGGATATGTTCTCGTTGACAGAACTCTTCCATGGCACCCTTGGAGAGATTAGTGCCATTATCAGTTATGATGATGTTTGGAAAGCCAAAACAAAAGATCACCTTTTTGATGAAGTGAACCGTTGTGGCTGCATCACACTAACTGACCGGCTCTGCCTCAACCCACTTTGTGAATTTATCCACTGCCACCAGGAGGTGTGTCTTTTTATCCTTAGACCCCTTGAAAGGTCCCACCATGTCAAGCCCTCAGACTGAAATGGCCAAGTAATTGGAATCATCCTCAACTCTTGAGCCGACACATGAGCTCGTCGTGAGAATTTTTGACATCCATCACATTTGCTGACAAGATCCTCTGCATCAACATGGGCCGTTAGCCAATAAAAACCATGACGGAAAGCCTTGGCCACAAGAGATTTTGAGCCGACATGATGACCACAATCTCCTTCATGGATCTCTCGAAGTATCTCTTGACCCTCCGTAGGCGACACACAACGCTGGAATGCCCCTGTGACACTGAGGTGATGTAACTCGCCATTAACAATCGTCATGGATTTGGACCGCCTGACGATTTGTCTTGCCAAAGTCTCATCCTCAGGCAACTCTCCCTGGGTCATATAAGCCAATTATGGCAATGTCCAATCCGGGATGACGTGAAGCGCGACCACCAACTGTGCCTCCGGGTCCGGCACTGCCAGTTCTTCCTCTGTAGGTATCTTGACAGAAGGGTTATGCAAAACATCAAGAAAGGTGTTAGGCGGCACCGACTTACGTTGAGATCCCAACCGGCATAATGCATCAGCCGCCTCATTCTTCCTTCGATCAACGTGCTCCACTTGATACCCTTTGAAGTGCCCAGCCACAACATCTACTTCACGACGGTAAGCCGCCATAAGGGGATCCTTAGAGTCCCACTTGCCTGACACCTGTTGAGCCATGAGATCTGAGTCGCCCAAGCATCTTACCCGTCTCAAATTCATCTCTTTGGCCATCCGGAGACAATGGAGCAAGGCCTCGTACTCAGCTGCATTGTCAGTACAGGGGAACATAAGCCGGAGCACATAACGAAATTTGTCACCTCGAGGAGAGGTTAAAACAACTCCAGCCCCCGAGCCTTCTAACTGTTTGGACCCATCGAAGTGGATAGTCCAATATATATTATCTGGCTTCTCCTCAGGTGCCTGCAACTCTATCCAATCATTGATAAAGTCCACCAAGGCTTGAGACTTAATGGCAGTACGTGGCATATACTTCAAACCATAAGGCCCAAGCTCAATGGCCCACTTAGCGATTCGTCATGTAGCCTCCCTGTTCTGAATGATGTCTCCCAACGGGGCGGAACTTACCACCGTTATAGGATGACTTTGGAAGTACTGCTTCAGCTTCCGGTTTGCCATGAACACGCCATAAACAAGTTTCTGCCAATGTGGATATCTTTGTTTAGACTCAATGAGCACCTCGCTGATGTAGTAAACCGGCCATTGAACTGGATGCTCCTTGTCTGCCTCCTTACGCTCCACCACGATGGCAACACTGACGGCTCGTGAGTAAGCAGCCACATATAACAGCAGCGGCCCTCTAACAATGGGAGCCGGAAGGATCGGTGGCTTAGACAACTGTCTCTTTAAATCTCCAAAGGCAGTCTTAGCAACATCACTCCAGACAAAGGTGTCTGTTTTCTTCATCATTTGATATAGCGGCAGGGCCTTCTCACCTAACCAGCTTATGAACCGGCTTAAAGCAGCAACACGACCCGCCAGTCGCTGAACATCATTGATGCACACCGGTTTAACCAGAGAGGTAATTGCCTTGATCTTCTCTGGATTAGCTTCAATGCCCCTGTTTGAAACCAAGAAACCCAAGAGCTTGCTTGCAGGTACACCAAATACACACTTGTCCGGGTTAAGCATCATTTTATAAACCCAGAGATTATCAAAGGTCTCCTTCAGGTCAGATATCAAGGTTTCCTTCTCCCTGGACTTCACAATGATATCATCCACATAAGCATGAACATTGCGCCCAATTTGACCGTGGAGACAATTCTGTACACATCTCTGATAAGTAGCCTGAGCACTTTCGAGCCCAAACGGCATAGATACATAACAGAAGGCTCCAAACGGAGTGATGAAAGCCGTCTTCTCCTGGTCCTTAACTGCCTTTTTGATCTGATGATAGCCTGAATAAGCATCCAAAAAGCTTAAACGCTCACAACCCGCCGTAGCATCAATGATTTGATCAATATGGGGAAGAGCAAAGGGATCATCCAGACAAGCCTTATTTAAGTCCGTGTAATCCACACACATCCGCCAGGTGCCGTTCTTCTTGAGCACGAGCACCGGGTTAGCCAACCACTCCGGCTGAAAAACTTCAACGGTAAACCCAGCACCTAAGAGCCGGGTGACTTCCTCTCCAATAGCTTGCCGCCTCTCTTCGTTGAATCGGCGAAGAAACTGCCTGACCGGCTTATACTTTTGATCAATATTAAGAGTGTGCTCAGCGAGTTCTCTCGGTACACCTGGCATGTCAGAAGGTTTCCATGCAAAGACGTCCCGGTTCTCACGGATGAACTCGATGAGCGCGCTTTCCTATTTAGGATCCAAATTGGTACTGATGCTGAACTGTTTAGATGAATCACCCGGATTGAAATCCACAAGCTTTGTTTCAGCAGCCGACTTAAACTTCATCACCGGGTCATGCTCGGTGGTTAGGTTTTTCAGAGAGGTCATGTCTGCCGGGTCAACGTTGTTTTGATAAAACTTCAGTTCCTCTACTGCACAAACAGACTCAGCATAAGCCGCGTCGCCCTCCTCACACTCCAGGGCTACCTTCCGACTTCCATGCACGGTGATGGTACCTTTGTATCCCGGCATCTTAATCTGCAGGTAAACATAACATGGCCGCGCCATGAACTTGGCATAAGCCGGCCGTCCAAATAGAGCGTGATATGGACTCCTGATTTTTACCACCTCAAAGGTTAATTTTTAAGCTCTGGAGTCATACTCATCTCCAAAAGCCACCTCCAGTTCAATCTTGCCAACTGGGTACGCCGACTTGCCAGGGACCACTCCATGAAAAACGGTGTTGGACGTCTTCAAATTCTTATCAGTTAACCCCATGCATTGGAAGGTCTCATAATAGAGGATATTGATGCTGCTACCTCCATCCATGAGTATCTTAGTGAATTTATAGCCACCAACCTGAGGTGCTACTACCAAGGCTAACTGAGCCGGATTATCAACCCGGATGGGGTGATCTTCCCTGCTCCACACAATGGGCTGTTCTGACCACCTCAAATAACGAGGAACAGCTGGCTCAATAGAATTTACAGCCCTCTTATGAACCTTTTGGTCATGTTTGCACAAGCTAGTGGTAAACACATGATACTGCCCACTATTCAACTGCTTCGGATGGCTTTGATAACCCGATTGCTACTGCTGTTGTTCTCCTTCACCAGATTGCTGTTGATTATGACTGCCCTGATGTCCCTGAAAGCCGGAACTTGAACCACCACCCGGGCCATGAAAACCACCAACTCCTGAGCCGCCACCCGACCCATGATTGCCACTAAATGTGCTAGAATTCTTAAAAGCCTTCATGATCGCACAATATTTCCATAAGTGGGTGGCGGGCCGTTCCCAGGTGCCGTGTTTCGGGCATGGCTCATTGAGTAGCTGCTCAAGAGATGGGCCTGACCCGCCATATCGGGGCGGCTTACCCTTATGCCTCTGTGCATTAGCATTGGCTACAAACTCCGGGTTACCCTCGGCCTTACGTTTGTTACCCCCTTGATTCGTCGAGTTATGCTGCTGTCCTGTTGCCTTGCCGTTCTTCTTTCCCTCCCCTGTCTTTTCCTCATCAGACGCAGGGTCCTTGGTACTATCAGAATCAACGTATTTAAGTAAAGCGGCCATCAGCATACCGATATCGTTGCAATCACGCTTAAGACGCCCTAGCTTCTGTCTCAGCGGCTCAAAGCGACAATTCTTTTCCAACATAAGGACTGCAGAGCCAATATCCATCTTGTCAGATGAATGTATTATCTCCTTAACCCGGCGCACCAAGTGAGTCATGGACTCACCCTCCTCCTGCTTACAATTTGTCAAATCCACAATCGACATGGACTGCTTGCAAGCGTCCTTGAAGTTCTGGATGAAGCGGGCTTTCAGCTCTACCCACGAATCAATGGAATTAGGGGGTAAACCTTTAACCAGGACCGGGCCGTTCCATCTAGCATCACTGTGAAGTACTTAGCCGTTGTTGCATCGCTGACTTCCAACAGCTCCATGGACATCTCATAGCTCTCGATCCACGCTCCAGGCTGTAAGTTGGCTGTGTAATTCGGCACCTTTCGAGGTCCCTTGAAGTCCTTGGGAAGGCGTACGTTTCGCAGAGCCGACACCGAACAAGGAACACCGCCGGTTCTAGTGGCCACCCCCATCTCAACGCAAGCTATCGTATACTCTGGGAAATCTTGCTGAGCCGTCTGTTGAGCCGCTAGCTGAGCCGCCCACTCGTTCTCCTGACGTACCCGATCTTGTACCGGGTTATAACCACCAGGCTGATTTCGGCGCTGGGCATTGCTCGATAAAGCTTCCGACTCCATGTGCCTGCTGTAACTCGGGCTCCGGTTTTGACGAGGTGGTGCTAACCAAGGCGGAGGAGTTGAGTGAATCCTGTCCCGACTATAAGAATAAGTCTCTTGCTGAGCCAGGGCCGTCTGGACAAGTTCCCTGATCCTCCGGGTTTCCACCACTGTTAGATCATCACCGTCCACTGGGAGAGCCGCCAGACGCGCTGATGCTGCGATTAAATTCTTCATGGGGTTGGAAAAGTGACCCGACGGTATCGGTACATAACGAGGCGGTGCCATGTTCCCATGAGGAGGTACGATCTCCCGAGGCTGACCCGGTCCTCCTGTTTCGGTTGTCATAAACTGATTTGCATCTGGCAGGTTACTTGGGCCGGCTCCGGGTGTAGCAAAAAGAACCCGAGGGTCATAAGTCGGAGGCAAACGGGATTGAGTTTTCTGGTGCCTCCTTCTCATCACCTCATTAGATGCGTTCAGGCTCATCGTAAGCTGGAAAGCCTCTGACTGGAGCTGCTACGCCCGTGCATCCAAAGCTGTCCGTTCCGTGGCTAACCTGGTATCCTCAGCCGCTAAGGTCTCCTTGGCCCGAGCTATTTCTTCACGCACCCGCGCCACCTCTGCATCATGCTCATCTTTATTCGCAGGAATAACCGTGGTGGTTAACAGGGCCGTAAGCTTATCCATGAGATCTATCAGCACTTGAGCCGGCAGGCGCACAGGGCCTCCTGTCCCGGCTGCTCCTATCCCGGACGTATTTGCTGCAGCGGCTGTAGAATTTTGGCCGGGCTGAGTCCCAGCCATGAAGACTCCTGCCCAAGTTGGCGACTCACAGGGGTCCGGAATACTGGGCCACCGGAACAGCCCCCAAGCACGCCATCTTGCACTTGATACAGCGAATATGTTGAACCGGCGGATGAATCACCGTCAGAGAGAACGACCGTCTCACCACCACCTTTAGATCCTTCAGAAAGTTCTTCTACATGGATGCAGCCCACAAAAACACGCTTCATGCCGGGTTGAACTCGGGCGGGTTTCGCACGCTGAGCCGTCTCGACGAGGTCGGTGCAGTTGTCCGGCTCAGGGCCCGGTTCACCAATCCGGCCGATGACGACCTGGATTCTGCCGAAGGAGACCCAGTATCCATACTCAATTGAGCCGGCGTCGGGGCCCCAACCTTCGTCGTCGATGTAGATCTTGTCGCGACGACTCTTGTCATCCGTCCTACTGCGTATCCCTTGAGCCCTTCGAAGTTGCCCTTCAGGAACTCAAATCCACCATGCGCTGGCCCCATGGTGGGCGCCAACTGTCGTGGAATTGTCACGTCAGATGTCCTAGTGAAAGGACTTAATCGCGGAGCCATCGCAACTAGGAAGCTTGAAGGGGTTAATCGGGACAAGAGACACGAGAGGTTTATACTAGTTCGGCCCCTTACGATGAAGGTAAGGCCTACGTCTAGTTGGGTTTGTATTGCTTGATGTTTCGATGACTAGTGAGCAAGATATGCTAAGGCCTACGTCTAGTTGGGTTTGTATTGCTTGAAGGTAAGGCCTACGTCTCATTGTGGCGGTTTACTACAATGGGCCTCTAGTCGCTAGTGAGCTTTAGGCCCTCCATTGAACCGCCATCTTCATGATGGGTCTTGGGCTTCTTTCTGGTGAGTCTTCCTTTGCGTAACCCGGCCCCTCCTGGGCGGCTTACACAAATAGTTATATCCCCAACATGGAGGTTTTAAATTTCCTCTACCTACTTTCAAGAAAAAGTATGATATTCTTATTGTTGGGTATTTTCATATCCCCGTTGAGGTAACTTAGTGTTATTCGAAATATCTCCGGTTCCATGCTATTCGGAATGAGTTTGTTAACAAGACTTGATCAACCTTGTTAGTGGGTTCATTTTGACGATCACGAGATGGATGAAACTAGAAGGCACAACCTTGTGTACCCTCTTTTTACTTTCTGTTATTTAGATTAAATAAAGCAAAAATAGTATTATCCGTCTATTTTCTGAATTATCCATGCATTAAAAAATAGTCCGAAAATAAAAGTGCTCCAAATGCCCTGCAAATTTAGTATTTTTTTCTGGAATATTTAAGGATTTTAGGCACTGAAAACACTACAGGAGGCACAAGCACCAGGCCACGAGAGTGGAGGGTGCCCCCCCTATAAGGCGCGCCCCCTATCTCGTGGGACCCTAGTGGCTCCCCTCCACTTATTCCAGCACCCACACACTTCATCTTCTACCCAAAAAAATCCCCATCCAGCTCAAGCACAAGTTCTAGCTCGTTTTGCTGCGATTTTCAATCTCTTAGCTCAAAGCTCCATTCACAAAACTGCTTTGGGAGATTGTTGTTTGGTATGTGACTCCTCCATTGGTCCTATTAGTTTTTGTTCTAGTGCTTTATTCATTGCAAATTTTTACTGCATAGGTGACCATGTTCTTGAGCTTGCATGTTAAATTTTTGAGGTCCCAAGCAATTCCAATGCATGATATAGGTTCTAGGCACTTGTAGGAGTAGTTGCTATCAATCTTGTTTAGTTTTATGCACTTCTATTTTGAAGTTACTAAAAATTTCAGAAATTTTCAGAAAAAGAAATATGCTTAGAAGAATGTACCAAGGTGGTTCCTCCGCGAAGGAAGGGCCCAGGATTGCTATACGTGAGCAAGATGTTGCATTGCCGAGGGACGCGAATGTACGAGCTTGTGAGTGTCCATCTGATGATTTTATGGTCAGAGCAGGCTTTAAGGAGGAATTTGACGCGTATGTGCGTAATGCTGAGCTGGAGGACTTCTTACAAGATAAGTGTCCTCAGTACTATCAATTGACCGATTCCTTTGTGCGGAGGTTTAAATATAATTGTACGCGTAATTCTCCTAGTGTCCTATTTGATATTTATGATACATCTTACACCATGGACTTAGAGGATTTTACAAATGCTTGCAAACTCCCGAAGTGGGGTAATATTAATGATCCTCACAAATCTGAATTTAGAGATTTTCTTGCTAGTATTATTGTGGGAGAATCTAGGGACATAGCACAAGCTACCATAGGGAGCATTCATTTTCCAGCTATACATTATTTTGCTCTCTTCATTGGTAGATGTATTAACGGTAAGGATGAAGCATGTCACATGTGTGTCCCTGATCTGTGTGTCCTCAAGAGTGGTGTGTTAGGTTATAAAGGTTATAACTTGGGGGCAATATTTGCACGTAGGTTGCAGAATAATAGTAGGAAGGGAAATTTATTTGGAGGAATTTATGCAACCCATGTGGCTAATTATCTTGGTATAGCCCCACGAGAGGGGGATATGATTTTACGCCCTGTTTATTTGGATAAAGAAGCTATGTTTAATCATCAGTTTCTTGAGAGGAATGAACAATTCCTCCATTATCGACTAATCTATGACAGATGCAACGTCGTCCCTGTTACTCTTCCTGCTCCCTACCTTTTTGATTATTAGGCAAAAGGAAGATATGTTGTCACCAGGGAGGAAGCAGCTGAATACGAGAGGGGAGTGGAGGCAGCTCGCCAACACGCTGCAGCTCAGGAGGCGGTTGTCGCTGCATCTCAGTACAACCCCGATTTCACTTATGGATATCAGCCAGGCGATCCTTGGCATTAGACCAACTTAGGCCAAAAGCCTAAGCTTGGGGGAGTACGTATTTCTCACCGACTTTACATTCATGTTCACACACTAGTCGTCGGTGCTCATACTCTTTCATTGTATTATCCATGCTAGTTTAAATTCCTTTTTCTAGTTTTCTTCTTGTGTACTTGATAAACCTTGAGAAAGAACCAAAAAAATCAGTTAGTTTAATTTCCATGCTTGTAGTAGAAATTAAAATGGAAACCCAAAAAGATTTCTAGTTCTTCTTCTTACTTGTTGGGAGCTTTCCTGTGTAAATAGTTTTCTTTTCTTTTCTTTCCTTTGGGGGTCGAGAAGACCATATTGAAAATGCTTAGTGGCTCTCACATGCATGATTGTTTATTTAATTAAGAGCCCATATTACTTGTCTTCTCTTTTGAGTTGAATGCTTGCAAATTCCAGCTTAGTCCAATGCACGTGCACTCTTATTATTATACACATCGTTCGGTCGTGCAAGTGAAAGGAAATAATGACGATATATGATGGACTTATTGGGATGAAAAATGCTGGTATGAACTCGGCCTCTCTTGTTTTTTGTAAATATGATGAGTTCATCGTTTCTGAGTCAGCTTATTATGAAGTAAACATATTTGCAATGACATTTAGAGATTATAGTTGCTTGTGCCATGCTTGATTAGCTTTGAGTTATAATGGTTTACCTTGCATGCCAACATGCTATTAGGATGATTATGACGTGGTATGATGGGATGGTATCCTCCTTTGAATGAATTGAGTGACTCGGCTTGGCACATGTTCACGCATGTAGTTGAATCAAATCAACTTAGCCTTCATGATTTTCATATTCATGGTGGATTATATCCTGCTCATGCTTGTATTCGGTGTGAATTAATTTTAATGCATGTTCATGACTGTTGTCGCTCTCTCAGTTGGTCGCTTCCCAGTCTTTTGCTAGCCTTCACCTGTATTAAGCGGGAATACTGCTTGTGCATCCAAACTCCTTAAACCCCAAAGCTGTTCCATATGAGTCCACTATACCTTCCTATATGCGGTATTTACCTGCCGTTCCAAGTAAATTTGTATGTGCCAAACTCCAAACCTTCAAATGAAATTCTGTTTTGTATGCTAGAGCAGCTCATGTTACAACTAGGGCTGCCTATATCTTCCATGCTAGGTGGGTTATTCTCACGAGGAGTGGACTCCGCTCCTCATTCACGAGAAAGAGCCAGTAACCGGGATGCCCAGTCCCATGATCCAAAAAGATCAAATCAAATCAAAATAATTAAACAAAACTCCCCAGGGCTGTTGTTAGTTGGAGGCACTCATTGTTTCGAGCAAGCCATGGATTGATGCTTGTTGGTGGTTGGGGGAGTATAAACCTTTACTATTCTGTTTGGGAACTGCCTATAATGCATGTAGTATGGAAAATACATCCATCTCATAATTGTTACGTTGACAGTGAAAGTATGCCGCACAAAATGTTATTCAATCTCTATTTTAAAATCGAGCTCTGGCACCTCTACAAATCCATGCTTCCCTCTGCGAAGGGCTTATCTATTTACTTTTATGTTGAGTCATCACCCTTCTTATTAAAAGCACCCGTTGGAGAGCACACTGTCATTTGCATTCATTTCTGTTGGTTTATATTGGGTATGACTTGACTGCATCTCTTTTACCATGAATTACAATGTTTAGTCAGTCCTTGATCTTTAAAGGTGCTCTCCATTTATGTTTTGCGGTCTCAGAAAGGGCTAGAGAGATACCATTTTGTTATATCATGTTATGATTGTTTTGAGAAAGTGTTGTCATCCGAGTTTTATTATTATGGCTCGCTAGCTGATTATGCTATTGATATGAGTAATTGTGAGACCCAAGTGTTACTATGAGTTTGGTTAGTTCATAATATTTGCTGAAACTTGAATGCTGGCTTTTCATGTTTACAATAACACGAGCAAACAGAGTTTGTAAAAGTTTTTGTTTATCACTTTTAGTTTATCAACTGAATTTCTTGAGGACAAGCAAAGTTTTAAGCTTGGGGGAGTTGATACGTCTCCAACATATCTACATTTCCAAACACTTTTGCCCTTGTTTTGAACTCTAACTTGCATGATTTGAATGAAACTAACCCAGACTGACGCTGTTTTCAGCAGAACTGCCCTGATGTTGTTTTATGTGTAGAAAAGAAAAGTTCTCGGAATGTCCTGAAAATCCACGGAGGCACTTTTGGGAATTAATGTGACACTCCAAATTTTTTTTACTTTGGTTTTCAGCAAAAACTTTGTGGTTTTTGAAAAGAGGCCATTTAAAATTTTCCAGAAAACCTTCCTCTTAAGAAACTTTCTTTTCTTTGGCAAGGTTTTTATTCTGGCTTCAAACTTTGGTGTTTGACTTTTGAAACTTCTTCTCTGTTGGTTCTCTCTCAAAATTATTTTTGGGAGTTTAATCTTTTTCTTTTAAAAAGAAACTCCAGGAAATTTGGGATTTTCATATCTTGGAACCACCATGACTTGGCATTCTTGCCCATGTGGTAAAACCCCTCCAAAACCTCCCCTACAACTTGTGATCAACCTAAATTCTCTGTCCCAACTAATCCAAACTGGTTTTGGATTTTTATTCCAATTATTTTCCCCTCAATTTAATTCTGAAAATTATTTGGAGCCTAAGAGATTTTCAAAGCAAGTGCCCTATTGCATTTGAGTTTTGACCTCAAACCAATTCTCCTGGATTGTCCTTTGAACCCACAACCCAGAACCATCTTGATCCACTCCTCCTCTTTTCAAATTTTTCAAAATTCAGTCTCTGCAAGTTTGGACCAGATTTGCCAAATTTGGTGAAATTCATATCTACACTCCCCCAAAAATTCCACCAAAATTCAGGCAGCCTATTTGAGCAAGGAGAAGCCACTCCACCAGAAATCAGCTCAAGGAAAAATCACCAGAGGCCAATTTCATTCGGTCGAACACCTGGTGGGCACTGTTACTGTTCATAGTTCAGAAAATTCAGTTTTCAGTGTAATCTTCAGGCCGTCAGTTTCAGTCACGCGGCCACAGTGCCCTTGGCACGTTCCTCGCCGCCTCTTCCTCTTGTCCGAAGCTGCACACGCGTGCGTGGAGCCTTCCTGGCGTCGGTAGCGCGCTGGCTCGCCCTCGCCGGCGTCTTCTGCGGCGTCGGGACCTCCCGTGGCGGCCGACAGGAGGCACACCACGGCAGAACGCCGTTCCGCGCCGCCCATCGCTCCCTGGCTCTCCGCGTGGCCTCATGCATGCCAGCGCACGCCCGTAGCACAGCCACCGTGGCCGGCAAGCATGGAACGCGCTCTCCGCCGCCGACGGGCCCGCACCATCAGCGTTCCGTCAAGCTCGCCCTTAACACCCAAACCCCGGCCAGTTCAACACCAAAACGGACCAGTTGGACCTCCGTGATGATGCTCGACCCCCTAACCACCCCGACCGAGCACTGCACCACCGTAATCGCTCGCCGGTGATCCTCGTTCACGGCAACCGCCTCGGACCGCCTATATAAAGGGATCCCGAGCTCACTCTCGTGCACGCAGCACCTCCACTACTCACCAACACCCCGCCAGGCCACTAGGGGGACCTCGAGGAGGTCTCCTCCCCCAGCTCCGGCCGCCTCGCCCCGCCTCGGCCTCCAGCTCGATTCACTTCGGTGAGGCCACCTCCGGCGCCTAAACCTCGTTCGTAGCCCTCTCTTGCACCCAGTAGTCTAACCCCCACCTCAATTTAATCTTTGCAGCCCTCTCCGACGAGCTCCATCCACGCCCGAACCACCGTCCGCCGGAGTTGAGACCGCCGTCGACGTGCTGCTCACCGGCGACCAACACCACCACCCACCGTTGCGGAAGGACACGGTGAGCACATTGGTAAACTCTGATCCCCATGCCTCGCCGTGGATCGCCGCCGGCGACCACAGCAGCTCTCGGGCGCCGACGAGCCTCGTCCCTCCCATTTGAAAATTTAAACATGACAAGTGGGACCCGCTGTCAGCCTCTCTGTCCTTTCTAAACGAAGCGTTATCTGAAAACGCCTTCTGCCAAATACGTTTTCTCTTCGGGCTGGCGTAATCGCTACCGAAGCGTTTTTTGCTTTTATAAACTAGCCCCTGGAAATCTTCTGTTTCATTACAGATAAGTCCCTGGACAAAAACCCTTATAACTTTTAATCAGAAAAGTATTTTTGATTGATTCTTTTTCTGTTCTCTTTAAAATTTTGTCTAGTTTTTTATCAGATTTATTTGAAAAATATTTGGTTTACCTTCTGTGCTCTCCTTGGTATTTACGTTAGCGCATATATCTTCTTTAAACGTAGATACCGAAGGAGGTGACGGAGCCGCGAACTTCACCGAGCTAGGCTCCGACTACTCTGAACCAAGCAAGCATGTTCGAACTTTTGATATGATGAGTGTCTTGGCATGTTTTGCATTTAGTTAGTTTCATGGCATGCCGGTGAGTATACCGATGAACGTTATTTTATGTGATAATGAGGTAAGTGAGTTCGACGATCCATACGTGGATGAATGTGAATATGAATGGCCATGTGTTGGCATGAGGATGGGTACGACGGCAGTGTTGTAGCATGCCAGTCTTACGCCAGACTATGTGACTTCAGTGTCAAACCATATCGGTCCAGTACCTATCATTTCCTTCCTTGTACTACCACATGTTTTCCGCAAGGAATATGGTTTAGTAAGTTCCAAACCGCTTTCATGGTACACACCAAAGAGGAGAGGCCGTGATGATGGTTCCATGGCCCTGGATTAAAGCCAGTCATCCGGTCAGGGGGCATGGGTGTTTCCGGTTGGGACCGAGAGGGGGGCACCCCTTAGAGCGCGCGTATATAAATTTGATCCCATGCTATTCGAGATTGTGATCTCCCCGTCTCAAAAGTTTTTCTTGGACGATGACTAGGGTGATTCCTAGCATCGAGAGGTAGGATGGGTGTGTACCGGTTAGCTGTGTTTTCTTCTGAAATACCGTAAACGGAACTAGTCCTTCGTGACTACGGAAATCCGTTGACTGTGGGAAAATTTTTGTACAAACTCTGCAGAGTCATATATTCCTCCAAATCATCTCTTCCATGTCAAGTTTCGTTCCTTCTTATCCTAATCAATTGTCAGCTTTGATGACAGAGACTCCGGTGAATCACATGAGTGCTAAGTCCGGTTAAATGATCACTCCTGTGGATGGACTAACCCGTTTGTTTTCATGAATTGAATGTTTATTATGAGTATTATTTACTTGTGATTAAAAGCCCTTTATGTGATGTCGCTCAGACGTCCGACTGTGGCATTTCTTTTTAAAGCCCTTTCTGCGATGTCGCTCAGACGTCCGACTGTGGCATTTCTTTTAAAGCCCTTTATGTGATGTCGCTCAGACGTCCGACTGTGGCATTTCTTTTTAAAGCCCTTTCTGCGATGTCGCTCAGACGTCCGACTGTGGCATTTCTTTTAAAGCCCTTTATGTGATGTCGCTCAGACGTCCGACTGTGGCATTTCTTTTTAAAGCCCTTTCTGCGATGTCGCTCAGACGTCCGACTGTGGCATTTCTTTTAAAGCCCTTTATGTGATGTCGCTCAGACGTCCGACTGTGGCATTTCTTTTTAAAGCCCTTTCTGCGATGTCGCTCAGACGTCCGACCGTGGCATTTCTTTTAAAAGCCCTTTATGTGGTGTCGCTAAGATGCCCGACTGTGGCATCATTTTCCTTATTTTTATTCGTTCACCTTTCGAGGCATCGCTTCAGACACCCGATCGGTCCTTATTTATGTTCTGTGGAATTTCAGGCGGACTACCGCCGTTTTCCCTTTTTACTTACCCGTTATGCCAGTTTTATTTATTGTGCATTAAGGAATTAATCATGTGCATCCATGCATGCATTTGTTATATCTTACGTCCGAATTGTCTTGCGAGTACTTTCAAAGTACTCACTGGCTTGTTGATTTGGCCAGATGCTGACGAAGGCGATCTCATGGATGAAGAGTTCGATAGCGAGCCCGACACTTAGAGGAGTCCCAGTCAGTCTTGTGCGACCCTGGATTTGGCCACTGTTTTATATCCGCTTCCGCTACCAAATAAATTCATCGAGCCTCTCCTCGACGCTCGATGAGATGACAGACGTAGAGTCTTGTATTTCTCTCCCCGCTGTGTTTTTCCACCACCAGCCTATCCTTGAGTCAGTAGTATGTCTCCACACCACTGTGTTCTGTCCGCCATTATGTATGATTATTGGCGTGCTTGTAATAATTTGGTTGAGCAACCATAGTTGGACCCCGTAATATATTTTATGCTACTGGCTTATTGTATCAAGAATTTGTCTGCCAGTGTGGAGGATTTCTCTCATACTGGACTTAAAAGATTGGCTTTTCAATAAATATTTTTATTGGAAAACCGGTCGTGACAATTAATAAGAATTTTTGGGTGAAAGAAATACAACAGGGGGCCCAGGGCCTGTCCACGAGACAGGGGGGCGCCCCCCCCCTATAGGGCGCCCCCCCTGTAGGGCGCGCCCCCTATCTCGTGGGCCCCTTGGACCTCCACCGACCTCAGCTCCAACTCCATATATTCCGTCTCGCGGAGAAAAAAATCAGAGAGAATCTTTAATCGCATTTTACGACACGGAGCGGCCGCCAAGCCCCAATCTCTCTGGGGAGGGCTGATCTGGAGTCTGTTCGGGGCTCCGGAGAGGGGGATTCGTCGCCGTCGTCATCATCAACCATCCTCCATCACCAATTTCATGATGCTCACCGCCGTGTGTGAGTAATTCCATCGTAGGCTTGCTGGACGGTGATGGGTTGGATGAGATTTACCATGTAATCAAGTTAGTTTTGTTAGGGTTTGATTCCTAGTATCCACTATGCTCTGAGATTGATGTTGCTATGACTTTGTAATGCTTAATGCTTGTCACTAGGGCCCAAGTGCCATGATTTCAGATCTGAACCTATTATGTTTTCATGAATATATGTGTGTTCTTGATCCTATCTTGCAAGTATATAGTCAACTATTATGTGTTATGATCCGACAACCCCGAAGTGACAATAATCGGGATACTTCTCGGTGATGACCGTAGTTTGAGGAGTTCATGTATTCACAATGTGTTAATGCTTTGGTCCGGTTCTCTATTAAAAGGAGGCCTTAATATCCCTTAGTTTCCGCTAGGACCCCGCTGCCACGGGAGGGTAGGATAAAAGATGTCATGCAAGTTCTTTTCCATAAGCACGTATGACTATTTACGGAATACATGCCTACATTACATTGATGAATTGGAGCTAGTTCTGTATCACCCTATGTTATAGCTATTACATGAGGAATCACATCCGGCATAATTATCCATCACTGATCCATTGCCTACGAGCTTTTCATATATTGTTCTCCGCTTATTTACTTTTCCGTTGCTACAGTTACAACTGCTACAAAACCCCAAAAACATTTATCTTTACTTTTGCTACTGTTACCATTATTATTATACTACTTTGCTACTAAATACCTTGCTGCAGATACTAAGTTATCCAGGTGTGGTTGAATTGACAACTCAACTGCTAATACTCAAGAATATTCTTTGGCCCCCCTTGTGTCAAATTAATAAATTTGGGTTGTACTTCACCCTCGAAAGCTGTTGCGATCCCCTACTGTTATGACTTATAATCATGCTAGAAAAGGTGATTGAAATTATCATTGATCAAACTTGTGCACCTGCAAGCATTCGCACTTCATAAATTCTTTCTTTTATCATTTACTTACTCGAGGACGAGCAAGAATTAAACTTGGGGATGCTGATACGTCTCCAACGTATCTGTAATTTATGAAGCATTCATGCTATTATATTATCTGTTTTGAATGTTTATGGGCTTCACTAAGCACTTTTATATTATTTTTGGGACTAACCTATTAACTGGAGGCCCAGCCCAAATTGATGTTTTCTTGCCTATTTCAGTGTTTCGAAGAAAAGGAATATCAAATGGAGTCCAAACGGAATGAAACTTTTGGGAGTGTGATTTTTTGGAACAAACGTGATCCAGGAGAAGTGAAGCTGAAGTCAGGGAAGCTTCGAGGAGGCCACTAGGCAGGGGGCGCGCCTTCCACCCTCGTGGGCCCCTCGTGTCTCCCCTGACTGACTTCTTTCGCCTATATAAGTCCATATACCCTAAAACCTTCGGGGAACACAATAGATCGGGAGTTCCGCTGCCACAAGCCTCTGTAGCCACCAAAAACCAATTGGGACCATGTTTCAGCACCCTGCCGGAGGGGGGATCCCTCACCGGTGGCCATCTTCATCATCCCGGTGCTCTCCATGACGAGGAGGGAGTAGTTCACCCTCGGGGCTGAGGGTATGTACCAGTAGCTATGTGTTTGATCTCTCTTTCTCTCTCTCATGTTCTTGAGGTGATACGATCTTGATGTATCGCGAGCTTTGCTATTATAATTTGATCTTATGATGTTTCTCCCCCTCTACTCTCTTGTGATGAATTGAGTTTTCCTCTTGAAGTTGTCTTGTCGTATTGAGTCTTTAAGGATTTGAGAACACTTGATGTATGTCTTGCCGTGCTTATCTGTGGTGACAATGGGATATTAACGTGATCAACTTGATGTATGTTTTGGTGATCAACTTGCGGGTTCAATGAACCTATGCATAGGGGTTGACACACGTTTTCGTCTTGACTCTCCGGTAGAAACTTTGGGGCACTCTTTGAAGTACTTTGTGTTGGTTGAATAGATGAATCTGAGATTGTGGGATGCATATCGTATAATCATGCCCACGGATACTTGAGGTGACAATGGAGTATCTAGGTGACATTATGGTTTTGGTTTTGTGTCTTAAGGTGTTATTCTAGTATGAACTCTATGATAGATTGAATGGAAAGAATAGCTTCATGTTATTTTACTACGGACTCTTGAATAGATCGAGCAGAAAGGATAACTTTGAGGTGGTTTTGTACCCTACCATAATCTCTTCATTTATTCTCCGCTATTAGTGGCTTTGGAGTGACTGTTTGTTGCATGTTGAGGGATAGTTATATGATCCAAGTATGTTATTATTGTTGAGAGAACTTGCACTAGTGAAAGTATGAACCTTAGGCCTTGTTTCCTACCATTTTTGTGCTTACTTTTATCATTAGTTACCTTGCTGTTTTTATATTTTCAGATTACAGATACCCATATCTACTATCCATATTACACTTGTATCACCATCTCTTCGCCAAACTAGTGCACCTATACAATTTACCATTGTATTGGGTGTGTTGGGGACACTAGAGACTCTTTGTTATTTGGTTGCAGGGTTGCTTGAGAGAGACCATCTTCATCCTACGCCTCCCACGGATTGATAAATCTTAGGTCATCCACTTGAGGGAAATTTGCTACTTTCCTACAAACCTCTGCACTTGGAGGCCCAACAACGTCTACAAGAAGAAGGTTGCGTAGTAGACATCATACGCCTCGGGCCTCCTTTTATAGGAAAAAGGGGACGCCACAGTGGCACACATGAGGTGGAAAGGGTACAGTGTACAAGCTTATCGCCTGTCATTATGGGACAAGACGCATTAAATGTGCTCCTTAGGTGTCCCCCCGGTTTATCGGGGACGGAAACGAGGCCTATTCCATCTGTCGCCGCCTCGCCTCGCCTCGACACACTACTAGGAAAACGGCTATAGCTATTATGGACATTAATGGCGCACCATGTATATGGTGTGCCACTGCTATATAGCAGTGGCGCACCAGATACAGGTACGCCATTATTGGTCACAGTACTAATGGCGCACATGGTGTGTGGTGCGCCATTACTAGTTTAAAAAAAAGATTAAAAAACTAGTAATGACGCACTATCCCCTGGTGCGTCACTGCTAACTAAATTTTTTTATCTTTTTTTTTCAAAACTAGTAATGGCGCACCACACATCAGGTGGGCGCAGTCTTAGGTGGTGCGCCATTGGTAACCTGAGAGCAGCTAGATATTTTGGACAGCCACCTACCACACTCACTTTCCCCACTTCATTCTATCCACCTCTACCAAGCTTGGTCTCCGCTACCTCTTCCTCCTCACCTCATTTGCACCATAAATTCATCCAAATTAAGTGGTTACATTTCCTTTTTTTGACAGGTAAGTAAGGGGAAAGCTTTCTTTATGTTCTAGATCTACCTTTTCTCCCTCCAACAACATACACACTTTTTATTGCCTAGATCTACGTATGTTTGTGGGGTTGTGATAGGTGGGAACCCGATGACCGAGTTCACGCCTAAGGGTGGCCCGATCTTCACGTCGTAGGATCGAATCGGGAGGGATAACTAGCTGCAAGCAGCCGGGATAACTAGCTTTATACCTGCCAAGGTTGGATGCAACCCGTACGTTGGGGATGGCTGGCCGAAGCTACAAGAACTCCAACCCGCTGTCCGAACAATCAGAACCATAAACCGGGACTAATCCACACAAAACGGCCGGAACCGTAGAGCACGAACTAGGGGGAACCAGAGGCTCCTTCTCGCGAATCCGAATGAACTCACAAGAGCAAAGGTAGTAAGATCTCTCGGATCTCTAGCAGTCTTGCTGCATAAGCTTGTAGCTGAAATGGTTTGACAAAAGATTCCCTAGAGGATGGAGGAGATGGGGTTTTATAGCAGGGACAATCCCCCTTAGCTAGGTGTGAAAATGGTTTCAAAAGTAAACAGCTTTGCATGGCTTTCTTGGGTGAATAAGCAGTCAACTTTGGGAGTTGTTGGAGAGCTCCTCGGAAATTCGCGAAGTCTTGACAGCCTGGACACCTTCCACGAGAATGACTAGAACTTTTGACTTACAACTTCAAATGATGTGAGGTTTTTTGCATTGGAAAGATAATTTGATTTAGCTTCTGTTGATGTACCCCTATTGCCCCGTCTCTCTATAATATGGGTGTGGAGCACCAAAACTTCAGAAGTAAAAACTGACAGCATCAGCTTCATTTGAGACTTGTTTTCTCCAAACTTGTTCCTCCAAAGCGGTTGCTTCAAGAGCTCATTGGTTGTTGGATTGCTTCCATGTTATACCTAAGTTCAACCAACAATAATGAAGATGAAAGCATAGTTGTGTCATCAAGGTTACAAGGTAAATTTAAGTTAGCGTTCACCTGGTCACTTATTTGTTTGGCGCGACTTCTTGTGATTGGACCTATAATTGTTGGAGACTTGTCAATGGTTGTCGTGTCCTCATCATCCTCCCCCTCTTAAAAAGGAGTCGTCCTCGACTCTGATGGTCCAAAGTATGGAGAGAGGTCAGATACATTGAAAGTAGGACTAACACCATAATCCATCGGAAGGTCAATCTTGTAGGCATTGTCATTGATCTTTGCAAGAACTCTGAATGGATCATCTCCACGTGGTTGCAACTTGCTTTTGCGTTGATCCGGGAAACGATCCTTCGGCGGGTGAACCCACACAAGATCACCTTCTTCAAACAACACCTTCTTTCTTCCCTTGTTTGCTCGTTTTGCATATTGTTCAGTCATCTTCTCAATATTTTTCCTTGGTCTTCTCATGAATTTTCTGCACGAAGTCAGCACGCTTACTTGCATCAAGATTGGTTCGCTCCTGCAATGGTAAAGGCAAAAGATCTATAGGCGCAGCAGGTTTGAAGCCATAAACAATTTCAAAAGGACAAAATTTAGTGGTCGAATGTACTGCCCTATTGTATGCAAACTCCACATGGGGGAGACACTCTTCCCACATCTTCAAATTTTTCTTTAAAACTTCTCTCAGCATCATGGTTATTGTGCGGTTGACAACATCAGTTTGTCCATCCGTTTGTGGGTGGCATGTAGTGGAAAAGAGAAGCTTTGTCCCTAGCTTTGCCCACAATGTTTTCCATAAATAGCTCAGAAACTTGGTGTCACGATCTGAAACAATAGTGTGGGGTACTCCATGTAGCCGCACAATTTCCCTGAAAAACAAATCAGCAATGTGTGAAGCATCATCGCTCTTATGACATGGGATAAAATGAGCCATCTTGCTAAACCTATCAACCACCACAAAAACTGAATCACTCCCCCTCTTAGTGCATGGTAATCCAAGAACAAAATCCATAGAAATATCTTCCGAAGGTGTACTAGGAATTGATAAGGGCGTATAAAGTCGATGAGGGTTTAAACGTGACTTAGCTTTGCGGCAAATCTCACAACATAGTACATAGCGCTCAACATCACGCCTCATCCTTGGCCAAAAGAAATGGTCAATCAACACACTCTCAGTTTTCTTTGCTCCAAAATGTCCCATGAGACCACCAGCATGAGCCTCCTGTAAAAGCAACAAACGAACAGAGCATTCTGGGATGCACAATTTGTTAGCTCGAAACAAAAATCCATCATGCAAGTGAAACTTTTCCCAACCTTTTCCCTCACTACACTTTGAGTGTGGTTCAGCAAAATATGGGTCATTCACATACAATTCTTTAATGCTTTGCAACCCAAGAATTTTAGTATCAAGTTGTGAGAGTAAAATATGGCGTCTAGAGACAAAGCATCGGCAACAACATTATCTTTTCCTTTCTTGTACTTGACAATATAGGGAAAAGATTCTATGAATTCACTCCATTTTGCATGTCTACGGTTCAGTTTTTGTTGACCCCTAAGGTGCTTTAAAGATTCATGGTCGGAATGTATCACAAATTCTTTAGGCCACAAATAATGTTGCCATGTTTCCAAAGATCTCACGAGTGCATATAATTCTTTGTCGTAAACTGAATAATTTAGAGTTGGACCACTTAGCTTCTCACTAAAATATGCAATAGGCCTAGCTTCTTGCATTAGTACGCCTCCAATACCCACACCACTTGCATCACATTCAAGTTCAAAAGTCTTATCAAAGTTGGGTAGTGCAAGCAATGGTGTAGATGTCAATTTTTCTTTCAGCTCTTGGAAGGCCTTCTCTTGTGCATTTGCCCACTTGAAGGGAACATCCTTCTTGGTTAGCTCATTCATTAGGGCAGCAATGGTGTTGAAGTCCTTCACAAACCGACGGTAGAAACCAGCAAGGCCAAGAAAGCTTCGTACTTGGCTTACATTTTGTGGAGGCATCCACTCACGGATGGCCTTGACCTTCTCCTCATCTACCTCCACACCTTGACCTGAAACAACAAAGCCAAGAAACACAACTTTTTCTATGCAAAATGTGCACTTCTCCTTGTTAGCATATAATTTCTCTTCCCTCAGGACAGCAAGCACACACCGAATGTGTTCAACATGTTCTTCCAAAGTTTTGCTATAAATCAGGATGTCATCAAAGTAAACAACCACAAACTTGCCAATGTACATTCTAAGCACATAATTCATTAATCTCATGAAGGTACTAGGTGCATTTGTCAATCCAAATGGCATAACTAACAAATCATACAAACCAGATTTTGTTTTGAAAGCAGTTTTCCATTCATCACCCTCTCTCATTCTTATTGGTGGTAGCCACTTCGCAAGTCAATTTTAGAAAAGATGGTGGCACCACTAAGTTCATCAAGCATATCATCAAGCCTAGGTATTGGGTGCCTATACCTCAAGGTGATGTTGTTAATAGGGCTACAATCACAACACATTTGGGAAGATCCATCTTTCTTTGGTACTAAAAGAACAGGTACATCACAAGGAGAGAGACTTTCCCTTACATAACCTTTGTTTAGTAGGCCTTCAACTTGTCGCTGAATCTCCTTGGTTTCCTCCGAGTTTGTGCGGTATGGTGGTCGGTTCGGCAATGGGGCCCCTGGGAACAATCAATTTGGTGCTCAATGCCTCTTTGTGGTGGCATCCCCGATGGTATATCCTCGGGGAACACATCTTCATACCCCTGCAAAATTTCAGCAACAACGCTTGGAGTGGTAGAGGGTAATTCATTAGTAGAAAGAAAGTTGTCCTTGTACAAAAGTACAAAGAACACGGAGTTGGGTTCTCTCAGCTCTCTCATGTCCCTTTTCCTAGCCATCATAACTAATCCCTGTTTTTTCCATGTCTTGGTCAATTTAAGCTGTGGGGTTTTATTTGGCTTTGGATTCTCTCGCTCACTATGTTGGTGGATGTCGCTCAAGTGTTTCTCGCTCACTCTCTCTTTCCTTTTTAGATCATCCATCAATATTTCTTCGGGTGTCAAAGGGAGCAAAGATATGCGCTCTCCCTCGTATTGGAACGAGAGACGATTATCACGGCCGCTGATTTGCACATCATGATCATACAACCAAGGTCTTCCCAACAACAATTGTCATGCTTGCATTGGCACCACGTCACATTCCACTTGATCTCGATACTTCCCAATGGAAAACGGAACAGTGACGATGTTGCTTACTCGAAGTGTACCACAATCATTGAGCCATTGCATCTTATATGGACTTGGGTGCCTTCTTTGTTTCAGTCCCAATTTCTCTACCAAATCTGAACTTGCAATGTTGTTGCAGCTGCCATTGTCAACAATAATTCTGCAAACCTTGTCCTTGATGGTGCCACGGGTGTGAAAAATATTATGTCGCTGCCCTTTCTCTTCTCTAGCTGCATTGACACTAAGCACACGACGGGAAACAAAGCAATCTCCCATGTCGGCTTGAATATCACAACCACTCTTCTCGCCTTCTTCATCCTCATGATCACCCAATGCTCCATTATCTTCATGCTCACTCTCAGATTCCCATTCACCTTGTTCATTCACAAAGATAACTCTCTTGTTTCGCCATTCAGAAGAAATGTGACCATGCCCTTTGCACTTCCAACACTCAATATCTCGGCTTCGAGATGATGGTACTACCGTGGGGTTAGAAGTACTTCCAGCAATAGATGGAGCACGCTTGTCAACATTCCTTGGAGCCGGTGATGATGCTGATGAAGCCGCTGTTCGCCGGGTGGTGATAGGGTGTGAAGTATGCTGAAACTAAGAACCACCATGAGAGGCACTTGGCTGCGACCTTTGCCATGGTGTGGTGGTGCGGCTATGAGATATCCGTCCATGACCACTCCGCTGCACCTTCCTCTCCGTGTGCTTTGCTTGCTCCAAAATATCTTGTAGAGTGTTATAGGGAAACATCTCCACAAAATCTGAAATTTCATTGTTGAGACCATGCAGAAATCTTGCCATCTTTGACTCCTCATCTTCATGAATACGAGCACGAACCAGCAACAATTCCATCTCCTTGTAGTACTCATCCACCGTGCGCGTACCTTGGCTGAGGCGCTGCAATCTATTTCGGAGATCTCTTTGATATTGCGAAGGAACAAACCTTCGCCGCATGGCTTGTTTCATCTCTTCCCAAGTGTCAATGTGGTCACGGCCTAGCAGCAGCTGATTTTCTTGGAGTTGATTCCACCAAGTGAGTGCGTAACCAGAAAACTCAACACAAGCAAGGTTGACTCTCTTTGGATCAGCAAGGTTATGGATACGAAAAATCTGATCACACTGCTCTTCCCAATCAAAATATGCATCGGGGTCTTCCTTTCCCATGAACTTGGGGACGTGCAACTTGATTCTTGCCATGTCATCTTGTTCATGACGTTCTGCATGACGCCCATCTTCAGCAGCATGACGGTATGGAACACCATCATAATCATCAAAATCATCTCCATGACCACGAGCAACACGCTCATGAGGGTCATAGTAGTGCCCACGAGGACCATGGCCTCGCCCTCGAAGTTGTCCTCCTCGCTGCCCTCCATGAGCAGCAGCACCACGCCCACGAGCAGCAGCCACATGTCCACCATGGTTGTTGTTATCATCCTCCAAGTCACAATCCACAGCAGCATGCACGGAATTCTCATCGCCGACTTCCTCAAGTGGATCAATAGGGTGCTGTCGGTGTCGAACCCTATCACCACCTGCTGGAGGACGCCCCTGAAGTATCCTTTCCATGGTTTGGAGTAAGTTGTTCTCGAGTCGCTGCAGTTCGGCACGTGTGACCGGGGCATCTTCTTCCCCATGGTTTTCTCCATGAACACTCGATCTAGAACCTGCCATGTTAGTAAGGCCAAAAGTGGAATAGGATAATTTTGTGGAATCACACAACCTCACCTCTTACTCACCAAAGTTCTTATGAGTTCACATCAGATTGTGCTTCTCCCGGATGTGTTAAAGCGATTGAAAGACAAGGATCAAAGAACTAGCTTCGGTTTTTGGTGGAGCTCGGTGGGGTAAACAAAAAGGGGCTTGTGCTGAAATCAATTTGATGCAAACCAGGAAAAATATGTGGATGGATCTGCTGCACCTTTGCACCAAGATTGAAAAACACCACACACAAGCTTCTGAATTTTTTTCTATCAAGCTAAAACTTTTGGGTCTTACACAAGACTTTCTTTTTCTCTCTTGACTTTTTCCACTCTTTTTTTTCTTTGATTTTTTTTGCCACCTTTTTTCCTCTCTTTTTCCAAAGCACAACAACCAAATCTGAAAACAACTATGAAGATGAACTTGGTGCAGATCTAAAAGCTGAAGAACATGCAAGGTATGCAACAACAAGATCTCAGCACCAACAAGGCTTGGATTTATTTTTGGTGGGGCTTTGGACTTCTAGGACAGAAAATATAGCATTAAGAACACTCGATCTAAAGGGATGATAGCAAGATAAACTTGGATAACAGATCCTACCATGTCAACGAAGGCTCTGATACCAGATGATAGGTGGGAACCCGATGAACGAGTTCACGCCCGAGGGTGGCCTGATCTTCACGTCGTAGGATCGAATCGGGAGGGATAACTAGCTGCAAACAGCCGGGATAACTAGATTTATACCTGCCAAGGTTGGATGCAACCCGTACGTTGGGGATGGCTGACCGAAGCTACAAGAACTCCAACCCGCTGTCGGAACAATCGCAGAACCACAAAACGGGACTAATCCACACAAAATGGCCGGAACCGTAGAGCACGAACTAGGGGGAACTAGAGCCTCCTTCTCGCGAATCCGAATGAACTCATAAGAGCAAAGGTAGTAAGATCTCTCGAATCTCTAGCAGTCTTGCTGCATAAGCTTGTAGCTGAAATGGTTTGACAAAAAATTCCCTAGAGGATGGAGGAGATGGGGTTTTATAGCAGGGACAACCCCCCTTAGCTAGGTGTGAAAATAGTTTCAAAAACAAACAGGTTTGCATGGCTTTCTTGGGTGAATAAGCAGTCAACTTTGGGAGTTGTTGGAGAGCTCCTCGGAAATTCGTGAAGTCTTTGACAGTCTGGACACCTTCCACGAGAATGACTAGAACTTTTGACTCACAACTCAAAATGATGTGAGGTTTTGTGCATTGGAAAGATAATTTGATTTAGCTTCTGTTGATGTACCCCTATGGCCCCGTCTCTCTATCATATGGGTGTGGCACACCAAAACTTCAGAGGTAAAAACTGACAGCATCAGCTTCAGTTGAGATTTGTTTTCTCCAAACTTGTTCCTCCAAAGCGGTTGCTTCAAGAGCTCATTGGTTGTTGGATTGCTTCCATGTTGTACATAAGTTCAACAAACAATAATGGAGATGAAAGCATAGTTGTGTCATCAAGGTTACAAGGTAAATTTAAGTTAGCGTTCACCTGGTCACTTATTTGTTTGGCGCGACTTCTTGTGATTGGATCTATAATTGTTGGAGACTTGTCAATGGTTGTGGTGTCCTCATCATGTTGCATATGTTTGTGGTGTTGCATATGTTTGTGTTTGCAGGTACCGGTATTTGAAATGCGATAGTTGCCAATATTTTGCCGGAATGTTGATTCATTTCCATTTCAGCGAGAATTTGGCACTATGCATTCTTTTTGGTCCTATTTTTAGGCAAAGTCATGCCAAAAAAAATTTGGTTCTAAAATATCGTTTTGCTCTACCCCGCAGGCGATCATGGTCCGCACGATGACCAAAGGCATCGTGAATAGGTTTTTGAGCTCCTCTAAGGCCGAGATGCTTCAAAAGAACGAGACGGAGATAAGATGTCAATGTCGAAGATGCAAGCTGAAGAGCCTTATGGACCCGGATTCCGTACAAGTGCAGGACCACCTGCTCTTGTGTGGTTTCATGGATGGCTATCGGTGGCAAGGTGATGAAGATTATTATGAAGTCGTCCATGGGGGCCGGGCAAGAAATGAGGAAGGGCAGCAAGACAACCGCGGCGAGGGCGGGCGAGAAGACGAAGAATCTCTAGGACATGATCATGAAGTAGTTGCAGTACACGGTCATCATGTAGAAGATGCCGGACATGATGATGAGGAAGATCAAGACGAAGGGCATGACCATGAAGATGAAGATGCCGGAGCAGACGACAATGGACCATCAATGGGCTGGGTGCAGGACCCTCATATTCAAGAGCTGCTTCTCAAGCAGACGGATAACGCAAGAGCTGCCGCCCGAGAGAAAGCCAAGCTGGATCAACTGGAGATAGACGCGGTTACTCCATTGTATGAAGGATGCAGGCCCGAGGATACGCGCCTGAAAGTAACGCTCATGGCTCTGGAGATGAAGGTAAAACACAAAATGACCGATGCATGCTTCGACAAGAACATGTCATTCTAACACGAACGTCTTCCCAAGGGGAACTAGTGCCCAACCAGTTTCGAGGAGGCGAAGAAAATCGTGTGTCCTCTGGATTTACCGCACGTGAAATACCATGTGTGCATGAACAATTGCATCATTTATCGGGACGAGCACGCGGAGTCTACCATATGTCTGGTGTGCGGCGTCACTCGATACAAGAAGAGGAAGAAAGCTCCTCAAAAAGTGGTGTGGTACTTTCCGATCACTCCTCGTCTACAACTGTATTTTGCGGACCCTAAGGTAGAAAAGTTCATGCGTTGGCACACGGATAGGGAGCAGAAGAAGCGAGAAGATGACGAAAATGATCCGGAGATAAATAAAAAAGACAAGATGCTGAGTCACCCTAAAGATGCGAGCCAGTGGCAAGCGTTGAACTTCGAACACCCAGAATTTGGACACGATCCAAGGAACATCATGCTGGGCACGAGCACCGATGGAGTCAATCCGTTTAGTAGCCAGAGAAGCACACATAGCACCTGGCCTGTATTTGTGTGGATGTACAACCACCCGCCTGGTTGTGCATGAAGAGGAAGTACATTCACATGAGTATGCTAATTGAAGGGCCGAAACAACCAGGGAACGACATCAATCTGTATCTAGGGCTACTGAAATAGGAGCTAGACACGCTGTGGAAAACACCAGCCAATACGTGGGACGCCACAGAGAAAGAATATTTCCCTATGAGAGCCGCACTGCTCACGACGGTGCATGACTATCTCGGTTACGGATATGTCGCGGGGCAGGTGGTCCACGGATTTTCTGGATGCGTCAGGTGCATGGGTGACACAACGTATCGCCAGCTAGATAGAGATCCTGGGTCTTCGAAAACCGTGTTCATGGGACATCGAAGGTGGCTTCGCGATGATGACTCATGGAGAAAACGCAAGGATCTGTTTGATGGTGAAACCGAACCCTGAAGACGCCCGCGTACAAGGAGCGGCGAGGAAGTAGACGAGCTGTTGAAAAATTGGAAAGAGTGCCCACCACCGGGAAAGTAGCGAAAGGCGCCAGAGCCGGGAAAGAAGCGAAAGGCGCCCGAGCCGCTGCTAAAGGTATGGAAAACCAAGTCTGTTTTCTGGGACTTGCCGTACTTATAGATCCTCCGTGTGCCTCACAGCCTTGATGTCAAGCATATCATGAAGAATGTGTGCGAGAGTCTGCTTGGTACCCTGCTCAACATGCCAGAGAGGACCAAAGATGGGCCGAAAGCAAGGGCAGACTTGAAATCAATGGGCATCAGGGAGGAGCTTCACGCTAATGATGATGATGATGATGAGGCAAAAGACACGGAAAGTCGTTGCAAAGGCAAAAAGGCCAAGAAGATCGGAAATGACTCCCCCCCCCCCCCGCGTGCTTCACTCTAAGTCAGGAGGAGATCGAGCAGTTTTTCACCTGCATCGTAGGAATAAAACTTCCTTATGGTTACACGGGGGAGATAAGCAGATACCTAGACTCAGCAAAGCAGAAGTTTAGCGGGATGAAGTCTCACGACTGTCACATGCTGATGACGGAGATACTTCCAGTTGCAATGTATGGGATCATGGACGCGCACGTCCATGAAATGCTATTTGGCCTATGCAACTTTTTCGATGTCATCTCTCGGAAGTTGGTTGGCGTGAGGCAACTCAGAAGGCTAGAGGAAGAGATCGTGGTGATACTATGCGAGCTTGAGATGTACTTCCCGCCCGCATTCTTCGACGTTATGGTGCATCTGCTAGTCCATATCATGGAGGATATCATCCAACTCGGGCCGACGTTCCTGCACATCACGACGCTGTTCGAAAGGATGAATGGTGCCATCAAAGGATACGTTCGCAACATGTCACATCCAGAGGGAAGCATAGCCAAGGGCTATCTGACCGAAGAGTGCATCTCCTACTGCATGAATTATCTAGGCATCGAGAACCCCGTTGGTCTGCCCGTCAACAGGCACCTTGATATGTCTCCAACGTATGTACTTTTCCAACCACTTTTGCCCTTGTTTTGGACTCTAATTTGCATGATTTGAATGAAACTAACCTAGACTGATGCTATTTTCAGTAGAACTGCCATGGTGTTGTTTATTGCGCAAAAAACAAAAGTTCTCGGAATGACCTGAAAATCCATGGAGGTAACTTTTGGAAAATATAAAAGATTCTGGCGAAAGAATCAAGGCCAGGGGGCCCACACCCTGTCCACGAGGGTGGGGGGCGCGCCCCCCTGTCTCGTGGGCCCCCTGATGCTCCACCGACCTCAACTCCAACTCTATATATTCCATTTCATGAAGAAAAAAATCAGAGAGAAAGTTTCATCATGTTTTCCGATATGGAGCCGCCGCCAAGCCCTAATCTCTCTTGGGAGGGCTGATCTAGAGTCCGTTCGGGGCTCCGGAGAGGGGGATTCGTCACCGTCGTCATCATCAACCATCCTCCATCACCAATTTCATGATGCTCACCGCCGTGCGTGAGTAATTCCATCATAGGCTTGCTGGGCGGTAATGGGTTGGATGAGATTTACCATGTAATAAAGTTAGTTTTGTTAGGCTTTGATCCCTAGTATCCACTATGTTCTGAGATTGATGTTGCTATTACTTTGCTATGCTTAATGCTTGTCACTAGGGCCCGATTTCCATGATTTCAGATCTGAACCTATTATGTTTTCATGAATATATGTGAGTTCTTGATCCTATCTTGCAAGTCTATAGTCACCTATTATGTGTTATGATCCGACAACCCCGAAGTGACAATAATCGGGATACTTCTCGGTGATGACCGTAGTTTGAGGAGTTCACGTGTTCACTATGTGCTAATGCTTTGTTCCCTTTCTCTATTAAAAGTAGGCCTTAATATCACTTAGTTTCCACTAGGACCCCGCTGCCACGTGAGGGTAGGATAAAAGATGTCATGCAAGTTCTTTTCCATAAGCATGTATGACTATATTCGGAATACATGCCTACATTACACTGATGAACTGGAGCTAGTTCTGTGTCACCCTATGTTATAGCTATTACATGAGGAATCGCATCCGACATAATTATCCATCACTGATCCAATGCCTACGAGCTTTCCACATACTGTGTTTCGCTTATTTACTTTTCCGTTGCTACTGTTACAATTACTACAAAACTATTATCTTTACTTTTGCCACTATTACCATTACTATCATACTACTTTGCTACTAAATACTTTGTTGCAGATACTAAGTTATCCAGGTGTGGTTGAATTGACAACTCAACTGCTAATACTTAAGAATATTCTTTGGCTTCCCTTGTGTCGAATCAATAAATTTGGGTTGAATACTCTACCCTCAAAAGTTGTTGTGATCCCCTACACTTGTGGGTTATCAAGACTAGTTTCTGGCACCGTTGCCGGGGAGCATAACTCTATTCTTTGAGTGACTTGGGGTTTATATCTGCTGGTCACTATGAAGAACTTGAAAGACCAAAGAACTAAGATTTTTCCCTCAACTACGAGGGGAGGTAAGGAACTGCCATCTAGCTCTGTACTAGATTCTCCTTCTGTTTTGAGTAAGCTTGCGACACCTAAACCCGCTACTGCTATGAATTCTGATATTTCGCATGTTATTGATGATGCCACTTCTGCTATGCATGATACTTATGATGAAACTACTTCTGTGCGTGATACTACATTGCCATTAGGTGAATTTCTTGATGAACAACTTTCTAGGGTTAGAGAGAATGAAATTATTGAAGATGCTATTATTGATGATAGTGATGATGAAAGTTCTCCCCCTGATTATGAATTGCCTGTTGTTCCTGAGGGTTATGTTATGGATGAGGAAGCTACTAGAGCTATACTTGCTTGCAAAGATAGATATGATCTTAAGAAGTTATTAGCTAAATGGAAGCAGCAGTCGCTTAATGCTAGAATGAAACTTGACCCCGCTTTTGCTACTTCACCGATCTGTGTTACTGATAAGGATTATGAATTCTTTGTTAATCCTGAAATAGTTACTTTGGTTGAATCTGAATCTTTTTATGGCTATGAATCTGAAACTGTTGTGGCACATCTTACCAAGTTGAATGATATAGCCACCCTATTTACTAATAATGAGAAGTCTTGTTATTATTATATTCTTAAGATATTTCCGTTCTCATTAAAGGGTGATGCTAAGACTTGGTTTAATTCTCTTGATCCTGGTTGTGTGCGTAGTCCCCAGGATATGATTTATTACTTCTCTGCTAAATATTTCCCTGCTCATAAGAAACAAGTTGCCTTGCGGAAAATATATAATTTTGTGCAAATCAAAGAAGAGAATGTCCCACAAGCTTGGGGGAGGCTTCTCCGATTACTTAATGCTTTGCCTGATCATCCTCTTAAGAAAAATGAAATACTTGATATCTTTTATAATGCACTAACCAATGCTTCCAAGGACTACTTGGATAGTTGTGCTGGTTGTGTTTTCAGGGAAAGAACAGTCGACCAAGGTGAATTACTATTGAATAATATGTTGACTAATGAAAATAATTGGACTCTTCGTGAGCCAATTTCTGAGGCAATCCCTTAGCCAATTGAGCCAACTCCTGAGCCTATTCGTAAACCAACTCCGAAGAAGACGGGCGTTCTATTTCTCAGTCCTAAAGATATGCAAGAAGCAAAGAAATCAATGAAAGAAAAAGGTATTAAAGCTGAAGATGTTAAGAATTTACCTCCTATTGAAGAAATACATGGTCTTAATCTATCGCCTATTGAAGAAACACATTGTCTTGATAACCCGACACAGGTAGTAAAGGTAAATTCTCTCTATAGATATGATAAAGTTGAAATCCCGTCTACTAAACTTCATAGCCCATGCTTAGATGAATTTGATGACTTTATGGCTAGAAAAGAAAGTTTTAATGCTTATGTTGGTAGAGAAATAAAGAATAATGCTTTCGAGATAGGACGCTTGAGTGATTATATGGCTAGAGTTCAAGGTGAACTTAAACTCATTAGCAAATATGCTTCTATGGTTACTGCTACGTCTCCAACGTACCAATAATTTTTGATTGTTCCATGCTATTATATTACCCCTTTTGGATGTTTATGGGCTTTATTTTACACATTTATATCATTTTTGGGACTAACCTACAAACCGGAGGCCCAGCCCATAATGCTATTTTTTTGCCTATTTCAGTATTTTGAAGAAAAGGAATATCAAACGGAGTCCAAACGGAATGAAACCTTCGGGAGCGTGATTTTTGGAACGAACGTGATCCAGAGGACTTGGAGTGCAAGTCAAGAAGCAATCTAGGCGGCCAGGAGATAGGAGGGCGCGCCCACCCCTCCTGGGCGCGCCCCCTGTCTCCTGGGCCCCTCGAGCGGCCACCGACGTACTTCTTCCTTGTATATATACCAACGTACCCCGAAAACATCCAGGGAGCCACCGAAACACAATTTCCACCTCCGTAACCTTTTGTATCTGCGAGATCCCATCTTGGAGCCTTCGTCGGTGCTCCGCTGGAGGGGGAATCGACCACAGAGGGCTTCTACATCAACACCATAGCCCCTCCGATGAGTTGTGAGTAGTTTACCACACACCTTCGGGTCCATAGTTATTAGCTAGATGGCTTCTTCTCTCTTTTTGGATCTCAATACAATGTTCTCCCCCTCTCTTGTGGAGATCTATTCGATGTAAACTCTTTTTGCGGTGTGTTTTTCGAGATCCAATGAATTGTGAGTTTATGATCAAGTTTATCTATGAGAAATATTTGAATCTTCTTTGAATTCTTTTATGTATGGTTGAGTTATATTTGCAAGTCTATTCAAATTATCAGTTAGGTTTGGCCTACTAGATTGATCTTTCTTGCCATGGGAGAAGTTCTTAGCTTTGGGTTCAATATTGCGGTGTCCTTACCCAGTGACAAAAAGGGTTGCAAGGTACGTATTGTATTGTTGCCATCGAGGATAAAAAGATGTGGTTTATATCATATTGCTTGAGTTTATCCCTCTACATCATGTCATCTTTCTTAATGTGTTAGTCTGTTCTTATGAACTTAATACTCTAGATGCATGCTGGATAGCGGTCGATGTGTGGAGTAATAGTAGTAGATGCATACAGGAGTCGGTCTACTTGTCGCAGACGTGATGCCTATATACATGATCATGCCTAGATAATCTCA
Organism: Triticum aestivum; assembly: GCF_018294505.1. Classification (NCBI taxonomy): domain Eukaryota; kingdom Viridiplantae; phylum Streptophyta; class Magnoliopsida; order Poales; family Poaceae; genus Triticum; species Triticum aestivum. The sequence goes on along the minus strand of NC_057795.1, from coordinate 59,505,351 downwards.
TAATTATTCGCTTTTCTATCAATTCCTCGATAGTAATTTGTTCACCCACCGTAATACTTATGCTATCTTGAGAGAAGCCTCTAGTGAAACCTATGGCCGCCGGGTCTATCTTTTATCATATAAGCTTTCAATCTACTTTTATTTGCATCTTTACTTTTTGCATCTATATTATAAAATACCAAAAATATATTTATCTTATCATACTATCTCTATCAGATCTCACTTTCGCAAGTGGCCGTGAAGGGATTGACAACCCCTTTATTGCGTTGGTTGCGAGTTCTTTGTTTGTTTGTGTAGGTGCGTGGGACTTTTGAGGAGCCTCCTACTGGATTGATACCTTGGTTCTCAAAAACTGAGGGAAATACTTACGCAACTATTGATGCATCACCCTTTCCTCTTCAAGGAAAACCAACGCAAGCTCAAGACGTAGCAGTTACCACTCAAGCTGAGCAAGTACTTAAAGCTCAACGTGATTTGCTCGATGAATTAAATGATAAACATGATTTTGCTGTTAGAGTGGCTACTAGAACTGGTAGAATGACTCAGGAACCTTTGTATCCTGAAGGCCACCCTAAGAGAATCAAGCAGGATTCTCAGAGAAATAATTTAGAGGCACCTAGTTCTTCCAAAAAGAAGAAAAAGAAAAATGATAGGACTTTGCATGCTTCTAATGAACCTGTTGTAGACACACCTTAGAATCCCAATGATATTTCTATTTCTGATGCTGAAACACAATCAGGTGATGAACATGAACCTAGTGCTAATGTTAATGATAATCTTCATGTTGATGCTGAACCTAGCAAAAATAATGATGTAGAGACTGAACCTGCTGTTGATCTTGATAACCCACAATCAAAGAATCAACATTATGATAAGAGAGACTTTGTTTCTAGGAAGCACGGTAGAGAAAGAGAACCATGAGTTCAGAAACCCATACCCTTTCCTCCTAAACCATCCAAGAAAAAGGATGATGAGGATTTTGAGCGCTTTGCTGAAATGATTAGACCTATCTTCTTACATATGCGCTTAACTGATATGCTTAAATTAAATCCTTATGCTAAATATATGAAGGATATCATTACAAATAAAAGAAAGATACCAGAAGCTAAAATTTCCACCATGCTTGCTAATTACACTTTTAAGGGTGGAATACCAAAGAAACTTGGAGATCCAGGGGTACCAACCATACCATGCTCTATTAAAAGAAACTATGTTAAAACATCTTTATGTGATCTTGGAGCCAGTGTTAGTGTTATGCCTCTCTCTTTATATCGTAGACTTGAATTGAATAAGTTGACACCTACTGAAATATCTTTGCAAATGGCTGATAAATCAACTGCCATGCCTGTCGGTATTTGTGAGGATGTGCCTGCTGTGGTTGCAAATGTCACTATCTTAACAGACTTTGTTATTCTTGATATTCCCGAGGACGATAGTATGTCGATTATCCTTGGAACACCCTTCTTGAATACTTCAGGGGCTGTTATTGATTGCAACAAAGGCAATGTCACTTTTCATGTTAATGGTAATGAGCATACGGTACACTTTCCGAGGAAACAATCTCAAGTTCATAGCATCAATTCTATTGGAAAAGTTCCAACAATCATTATTGGAGGTTTTGAATTTCCTCTTCCTACTGTCAAGAAAACATATGATATTCTTATTGTTGGGGATGTTCATATCCCCGTTGAGGTAACTTAGTGTTATTCGAAATTCCTCTGGTTCCGTGTTATTCAGAGTGAGTTTGTTCACAAGACTTGATCAACCTTGTTAGTGGATTCATTTTGATGAACATGAGATGGATGAAACTAGAAGGCACAACCTTCTATACCCACTTTTTACTTTCTGTTATTTAGAATAAATAAAGCAAAAATAGTGCTATCTGTCTGTTTTCTGAATTATCCGTGCAATAAAAAATATTCCGAAAATAAAAGTGCTCCAAATGCCCTGCAAATTTAGTATGATTTTTTATGGAATATTTGAGGATTTTAGGAACTGAAAACACTGCATGAGGGGCAAGAACCTGGCCACGAGGGTGGAGGGCGCCCCCACACCCCTAGGCGCGCCCCCCTGTCTCGTGGGCCCACGGTGGCCCCCCTCCACTTATTCCCGCACCCACACACTCCATCTTATTCCCAAAAAAATCCCCATCCAGCTCAAGCACGAGTTCTAGCTCATTTTGCTGCGATTTTCGATCTCCTTGCTCAAAGCTCCATTCACAAACCTGCTTTGGGAGATTGTTGCTTGGTATGTGACTCCTCCATTGATCCAATTAGTTTTTGTTCTAGTGCGTTATTCATTGCAAATTTTTGCTGCATAGGTGACCCTGTTCTTGAGCTTGCATGTCAAATTTATGAGGTCCCAAGTAATTCTAATGCATGATATAGGCTCTAGGCACTTGTGGGAGTAGTTGCTACCAATCTTGTTTAGTTTGATTCACTTTTATTTTGAAGTTACTAAAATTTCAGATTTTTCAGAAAAAGAAGTATGTCTAGGAGAATGTACCAAGGTGGTTACTCTACAAAGAAAGGACCCAGGCGTGCTATGCGTGAGCAAGACGAAGAACCACCAAGGGATGCCGAAGTGCGAGCTTGTGAGTGGCCATCAGACGAGTTTATGGTCAAAGCAGGCATCAAGGATGAATTTGACGCATATGTGCGTAATGCTATCTTGAGGACTTCTTACAAGATAAGTGTCCTCAGTACTATCAATTGACTAATTCATTTGTAAGAAGGTTTAAATATAAATCTTCACGTAATTTTCAGAGTGTCCTGTTTGATATTTCTGATAAATCTTACACCATGGACTTAGAAGATTTTACAACTGCTTGCAAACTCCCGCAGTGGGGCAATGTTATTGACCCCCACAGATCTGAATATAAAGACTTTCTTGCTAGTATTACTATGGGAGAATCTAGGGATATAGCCCAAGCTACCATAGGGAGCATTCATTTTCCTGCTATACACTATTTTGCTCTCTTCATTGGTAGATGCATTAACAGTAAAGATGAAGCATGTCACATGTGTGTCCCGGATTTTTGTGTCCTCAAGAGTGATGTGTTAGGTAATAAAGATTACAACTTGGGGGTAATAGTTGCACGTAGGTTGCATAATAATGGCATGTCTGGAGATTTATTTGGAGGGATTTATGCGACCCGAGTTGCTAATTATCTTGGTATAGCCCCATGAGAGGGGGATATGGAGTTGCTTCCTGCTTATTTAGATTATGATGTGATGGTCAAACATTGTTTTCTTTTGAGTAACGAACAATTCCTTTAGTATCGACTAATCTTTGATAGATGTAGCGCTGTCCATGTTACTCTCCCTGCTCCTTCCCTTTTTGATTACCAGGCAAAACGAAGATATGTTGTTACCAGGGAGGAGGCAGCTGAACACGAGGGGAGAGCGGAGGTGGCTCGCCAACATGCCGCAGCTCAGGATGCATTTGCTGCTGCATCTCAGTACGACCCCAGTTATAACTACGGATATCAGCCAGATTATCCTTGGCATTAGACCAACTTAGGCCAAAAGCCTAAGGTTGGGGGAGTACGTATTTCTCACCGACTTTACATTCATGTTCACACACTATTCTAGTTGTCATTGCTCATACTCTTTCATTGTATTATCCATGCTAGTTTAATTTTCTTTTTCTAGCTTTCTTCTTGTGTGTTTAAAAAACCTTAAGAAAAACCAAAAAATTAGTTAGTTTAATTTCCATGCTTGTAGTAGAAATTAAAATGAAAACCCAAAAAGATTTCTCGTTCTTCTTCTTACTTGTTGGGAGCTTTCCCGCGTAAATAGTTTTATTTCTTTTCTTTCCTTTGGGGGTCAAGAGTATAAGACCATGATGAAAATGTTTAGTGGCTCTCATATGCACGATTGTTGATTTAACTTAGAGCCTATATTACTTTGTCTTCTCTCTTGAGTTGAATGCTTGTAGATTCCAGCTTAGTCCAATGCACGTGCACTATTATTATTATACAAATCGTTTGGTCGTGCAAGTGTAAGGCAATAATGACGATATATGATGGACTGACTGAGATGAGAAAAGCTGGTATGAACTCAACCTCTTTTGTTTTTGTAAATATGATGAGTTCATCGTTCCTGATTCAGCTTATTATGAAGTAAACATATTTGCAATGACATTTAGAGATTATAGTTGCTTGTGCCATGCTTAATTAGCTATGAGTTATAATGGTTCGCCTTGCGTGCCAACATGGTATTAAAATGATTATGATGTGGTATGATGGGATGGTATCCTCCTTTGAATGAATTGAGTGACTCGACTTGGCACATGTTCACGCATGTATTGAAACAAATCAACATAGCCTTCACGATATTTATGTTCATGGTAGATTATATCCTACTCATGCTTGTACTTGGTGTAAATTAATTTTAATGCATGTTCATGACTGTTGTCGCTCTCTCAGATGGTCGCTTCCCAGTCTTTTGCTAGCCTTCACCTACACTAAGCGGGAATACTGCTTGTGCATCCAAACAACATAAACCCCAAAGTTGTTCCATATGAGTCCACCATACCTTCCTATATGCGGTATCTACCTGCCGTTCCAAGTAAATTTGTATGTGCCAAACTCCAAACCTTCAAATGAAATTCTGTTTTGTATGCTCGAGCAGCTCATGTTTCAACTAGGGCTATCTGTATCTTCCATGCTAGGTGGGTTATTCTCAAGAAGAGTGGACTCCGCTCCTCATTCACGAGAAAATGGCCGGTAACCGGGATGCCCAGTCCCATGATCCAAAAAGATCAAAGCAAATCAAAATAATTAAACAAAACTCCCCCAGGGCTGTTGTTAGTTGGAGACACTCGTTGTTTCGAGCAAGCCATGGATTAATGCTTGTTGGTGGTGGGGGAGTATAAACTTTTACCATTCTGTTTGGGAACCGCCTATAATGCATGTAGTATGGAAGATATCGCCATCTCATAGTTGTTGCGTTGACAGTGAAAGTATGCCGCTCAAAATGTTATTCATCTCTATTTTAAAATTGAGCTCTCGCACCTCTACAAATCTCTGCTTCCCTCTGCGAAGGGCCTATCTATTTAATTTTATGATGAGTCATCATCCCTCTTATTAAAAAGCACCCGTTGGAGAGCACACTGTCATTTGCATTCATTACTATTAGTTTATATTGGGTATGACTTGACTGGATCTCTTTTACCATGAATTACAATGTTTAGTCAGTCCTTGATCTTTAAAGGTGCTCTGCATTTATGTTTTGTGGTCTGAGAAAGGGCTAGCGAGATACCATCTTGTTATATCATATTATGATTGTTTTGAGAAAGTGTTGTCATCCGAGTTTTATTATTATTGCTCGCTAGCTAATTTTGCCATTGATATGAGTACACATGAGACCTAAGTGTTATTGACAATATGGTTAGTTCATAATCTTTGCTGAAAACCTGAATGCTAGCTTTACATATTTACAACAACAAGAGCAAACAAAGTTTGTAAAAGTTTTTCTTTATCACTTTCAGTTTATCAACTGAATAGCTTGAGGACAAGCAAAGGTTTATGCTTGGGGGAGTTGATACGTCTCCAACGTATCTACTTTTCCAAACACTTTAGCCCTTGTTTTGGACTTTAACTTGCATGATTGGAATGAAACTAACCCGGACTGACGCTGTTTTCAGCAGAACTTCCATGGTGTTGTTTATTGTGCAGAAAACAAAAGTTCTCAGAATGACCTGAAAATCCACAGAGATAACTTTTGGAAAATATAAAAAATACTGGCGAAAGAATCAAGGCCAGGGGGCCAACACCCTGTCCACGAGGGTGGGGGCGCGCCCTCCCCCCTGGGCGCGGCCCTTGTCTCGTGGGCCCCCTGATGCTCCACCGACCTCAACTCCAACTCTATATATTCTGCTTCACGGAGAAAAAAATCAGAGAGAAAGTTTCATCGCGTTTTACGATAAGGAGCCGCTGCCAAGCCCTAATCTCTCTCAGGAGGGCTGATCTGGAGTCCGTTCGGGGCTCCGGAGAGGGGGATTCAATGCCGTCCTCATCATCAAGCATCCTCCATCACCAATTTCATGATGCTCACCGCCGTGCGCGAGTAATTCCATCGTAGGCTTGCTGTACGTTGATGGGTTGGATGAGATTTACCATGTAATCAAGCTAGTTTTATTAGGGTTTGATCCCTAGTATCCACTATGTTTTGAGATTGATGTTGCTATGAGTTTGCTATGCTTAATGCTTGTCACTAGGGCCCGAGTGCCATGATTTCAGATCTGAACCTATTATGTTTTCATCAACATATGTGAGTTCTTGATCCTATATTGCAAGTCTATAGTCACCTATTATGTGTTATGATCCGACAACCCCGAAGTGTCAATAATCGGGATACTTCTCGGTGATGACCATAGTTTGAGGAGTTCATGTATTCACTATGTGATAATGCTTTATTCCGGTTCTCTATTAAAAGGAGGCCTTAATATCCCTTAGTTTCCACTAGGACCCCGCTGCCACGGGATGGTAGGATAAAAGATGTTATGCAAGTTCTTTTCCAAAAGCACGTATGACTATATTCGGAATACATGCCTACATTACATTGATGAACTGGAGCTAGTTCTGTGTCACCCTATGTTATAGCTATTACATGAGGAATCACATCCGACATAATTATCCATCATTGATCCAATGCTTACGAGCTTTTCACATACTGTGTTTCGCTTATTTACTTCTGCATTGCTACTGTTACAATTACTACAAAACTAGGACAAGCAACTGAATAGCTTGAGGACAAGCAAATGTTTAAGCTTGGGGGAGTTGATATGTCTCCGACGTATCTACTTTTCCAAACACTTTTGCCCTTGTTTTGGACTCTAATTTGCATGATTTGAATGAAACTAACCCGGACTGACGTTGTTTTCAGCAGAACTGCCATGGTGTTGTTTATTGTGCAGAAAACAAAAGTTCTCGGAATGACCTGAAAATCCACGGAGGTAACTTTTGGAAAATATAAAAAATATTTGCAAAAGAATCAAGGCCAGGGGGCCCACACCCTGTCCACGAGGGTGGGGGGCGCGCCCCCTCCCCTTGGTCATGCCCCCCTGTCTCGTGGGCCCCCTGATGCTCCACTGACCTCAACTCCAACTCTATATATTCCATTTCGTGACGGAAAAAATCAGAGCAAAAGTTTCATCATGTTTTACGATATGGAGCCGCTGCCAAGCCCTAATATCTCTCGGGAGGGCTGATCTGGAGTTCGTTCGGGGCTCCGTACAGGGGGATTCGTCGCCCTCATTATCATCAACCATCCTCCATCACCAATTTTATGATGCTCACCGCCGTGCGTGAGTAATTCTATTGTAGGCTTGCTAGACGGTGATGGGTTGGATGAGATTTACCATGTAATCAAGTTAGTTTGTTAGGGTTTGATCCCTAGTATCCACTATGTTCTGAGATTGATGTTGCTATGATTTTGCTATATGCTTAATGCTTGTCAATAGGGCCCGAGTTCCATGATTTCAGATTTGAACCTATTATGTTTTCATGAATATATGTGAGTTCTTGATCCTATCTTGCAAGTCTATAGTCACCTATTATGTGTTATGATCCGACAACCCCGAAGTGACAATAATCGGGATACTTCTCGGTGATGACCGTAGTTTGAGGAGTTCATGTATTTACTATGTTCTAATGCTTTGCTCCGGTTCTCTATTAAAATTAGACCTTAATATCCCTTAGTTTCCACTAGGACCCCGCTGCCGCGGGAGGGTAGGACAAAAGATGTCATGCAAGTTCTTTTCCATAAGCATGTATGACTATATTCGGAATACATGCCTACATTACATAGATAAACCGGAGCTAGTTCCGTGTCACCCTATGTTATAGCTATTACATGAGGAATTGCATCCGACATAATTATCCATCACTGGTCCAATGCCTACGAGCTTTTCACATATTGTGCTTCACTTATTTACTTTTCTGTTGCTACTGTTACAACTACCACAAAACTGCTATCGTTACTTTTGCCACTGTTACCATTACTATCATACTACTTTGCTACTAAATACTTTGCTGCAGATACTAAGTTATCCAGGTGTGGTTGAATTGACAACTCAACTGCTAATACTTAAGAATATTCTTTGGCTCCCCTTGTGTCGAATCAATAAATTTGGGTTGAATACTCTGCCATCGAAAGTTGTTGCGATCCCCTATACTTGTGGGTTATCACACCTTGACAGGCTTGCTGGATGGGGTCACCGCGAGGGTCGCCACGAAATGCATGTCAACTTCAAGGGTCGACTCGCCGACTTTGAAAGAGCAAACCTTGTCGCGCTACAACACATAGACGTGGTCGATTCTTGGGTGGTAGAGCACAAAACCTTTATTGAGAAGACGTACAATGACCGAGGCCAACAGAGGTTGGACGGAGATATAATAAAATAGCACAACTCATGTTTCATGCGTTGGTTCAAGGAGAAGCTTCTGTCGTACCCTTTACATGAGGGTTCTTCCGCGGAAGAAAAACTCATATTCGCCTTGTCACAGGGCGCCGAGCACAACCTGATGACCTATGATGCATACGATATCAACGGCTATACATTCTACACCAAGGAAAAGGACATGAAGAGCGATGATTATTAGAACTCTGTGGTAACGATGGAATCCTACACCGGTAATGACAAGGACAGATACTACGGAAGGATCGAGGAGATCTGGGAGCTGAGCTACGCTGGAGAGAAGGTCCCGATGTTCTGTGTTAGATGGGCCAAGAGCGTCCTAAAAGAAGACCGATATTTCACCACCATTGTTATACCTGAAGCCAAATCCAAGACCACGGGCACAAACGTCACCACGAAAAATGAGCCATGGGTACTGGCTTCCCAAGTGGACCAATGCTTCTTCATTACCGAACCGTCAAAGCCCAGTCATGTTGTCTTGAGGAGAGGCAAAAGGAAGATCATCGGAATGGATGGAGTCGCCAATGAGCAAGACTTTGACAAGTACGGCGACTGGAAGATGGAACATGACGACGACGACGAAGTACCATACACCACAAGAAGAAGCAGGACCACCCTACCTAAAGGACGTCTGTTCAAGAGAAGAACTCCATTTGCCAAAAAGAAGGGCAAGAAGATTGTGAAAAGATAGCTAAGATCGAATCACGACATGTCGGCCGTGTGTGTGTGTGTGTGTGTGTGTGTCAGTGGCAAGCTCAATTGTGTGTGAAAAGATAGCTAAGATTTCAACCATGTCATCGATCTAATTCTAAATCTTTGCACAATGGTTTAAATTGTAGTCTTCATTTCTTGATTGTATTTCGACATATGGAAATGGCATTTCTTCTGTTCTAGCCCTCTATCCAGTAACCTCTTCTGTTCAAAATAGTGGGGATTAATGTTTTCTTCTGGTATTTTAATTGATTTTATTTATGTTTATTCTGGTAAAATAAAAAAAGTTAGTAATGGCGCACTAGGAGAAGGTGCGCCATTGCTATCAAGGTACTTATGGCGCACCCCTAGGAGGTGCGCCATTGATATACCAATTTTGATTTATGTTTACTCTGGTATTTTATTTTTCAGTGTTCCTTTTCCTGCTTAAATTTGAAACATTTTTTGAAAATGCAAACATTTTTCTAACTCACAAAAAGTATTGAGTTTGTTAATATTCTTTGAAATCATCAATATTTTTAAATTTCATGGGCACTTTTTGAATTCATGGGTTTTCAAATTTGATGATATTTTTTCATATTCATAAATGTTTTACCAATTCACAAATGTGTTGCAATGCAAGTATTTGAAAATTAGTAATAACTACTTATATCGTAACATTTTAAAATTTATGGTCATTTTCTAAAAAAATTATTACATGTAACTAAAAATCCAAAAAAATGTTAGTAATGGCGCACCAGGGGAAGGTGCGGCATTGCTATCACGGTGCTTATGGCGCACCCCTAGAAGGTGCACCATTGGTATATGTATGTTTATGGCGCACACCTAAAAGGTGCGCCATTGCTAACCCTCCCCCACTCCACTTGGTCCCCTCTCCCTCTGGCATCTCTCCCTCCCTCGCCAGATCCACCTCGCCCCACACCTAACCCGACGACCCCCGTGGGAGCAGCCGTCGTCCACCCGTGCCCGCTCCACCGCCGCCGCCCTGCCTCCTCGGGCCTCCTCCCCACTTGCCCCCTCACGCTTCCCCTCGCCCTCTCCGCCCTCTCCTCTCCCCCAGAGACCAGAAAGCCTCGCCGCCGTCGCCCCGTCCCGGACAACCACCTCTGCACATCGGTCGCCGGCCGCGGGGAGGTCGATGCCGCAGGTAGTGCGCAAGGAGGTGGATGGCTTCCTCGGCAGCCGCAAGCATGCCTTCAAGTGGGAGGTCACCGTCTGCATCCGCCGCCAGGAGCTCTGCCGCCCCGCCCTCAAGGTCCACCCCCTCCCCCCTCCCGATCTCGTTGGTAGTCTCGATTCATCCTCTGCTCCGTGACACCCTCTACTGTTGCGACAGACTAGATCTGCCAGCGATGTTATGGTCACGACGGGGAATACACCGTGTGAGGTGCTATTTACTGGTGTGGCAGTGTGCCATGGGTTACTCGTCATGCAAAGATCGAGCTTTGTGTTGCAAAGTTGCTTCCCAGGCTGCAAAATCATCGGTTCTTTAGTCCACCGCAATGCTTAATTTGATTGTTATCTATGTTGGTTGTTTGCTCTCTGGATATCGAGATCGTTGTGAGGGTATTGACGCTGTCGAATTGATGAGTGAAACAATGATAAATGTCTGAAACATTGAAACGAAAAGAAATGCCCCTCTAGGTGTCCTCCGTTTATGCTACCCCTCTGTCCAGTGTTGTGTATGCTAACAGGACAGGTCTTTTCCAGTCATGCCCTGTTCTGGTTAGGTGAATGTGGTGTAGGCTGTTGGGATACAACAACTGTTGGATCACACACTTTTGTCATATGTATACACTATTCATAGGTTTATTTCCTCATACTCCATGTTGAGATTGTGGTTGTATGTTGCAAAGATTAATTTTGAGAGTAGTGATATGTGAGCAAGTAGCAACATTAGGCATTTGTTGTTTGCTCAAATCATTGTTGTTGTTTGCTCAAATCAAATAGCAACTAGCAACATTTGCTATTTAGGTGAAGCGTGATTACTCCTCTACAATTCTTGGCTCTTGTGTCTTTGTAATTCTTGGCCCTTTTCTCTTTGTAATTCTTGGCTCGCCTGGAAATCTTGGTTGAATAATTTTGTTTGTTGGTTCCAGGGAGCTAGAGCTGCATCTGCACGTCAAGGAGCTGGAGCTGCATCTCCACTCCAAGGAGCGGCTGGTTAGTACTGCTTCTTCTTATACCCAGAGCAGCTGGTGATGTTGCAAATAGAAGTAGAGTACTTCTTCTTGTACTTGTGATCTTGCAAATAGGAGTTGGAGTAATTTAACTTAACTGGAGTAATTTACTAAATTAACTGAAGATATATATTTTAGGATTAATTTATTGAATTAACTGAAGATATATATTCTTGGAGTAATTTACTGAATTAACTGAAGATATCCTAGGAGTAATTTGTTGCATCTGTTGTAGGTGGTCTAGTGCTGCCCATCCAGCGCCCATTTCCTCTGGTACTGGAGTTGGAGTTTAGTGTACTGAACACTTCCATAAATTGCTAGGGTACTTCCTCTCCTTTCTCTCCTTTCATAAACTTTCATGTAATTTCATAAACTTTCATATAAAATTCAGAAACTTCCATAAATTTCAGAAACTTGCATATAAATTCAGAAACTTCATATAAAAATTGTATTCACTGCTGCTGTTGTACTACTTGTGATGATGCTGCTGCTGTACTATTTGTGATGTTGCTGCTACTTGTGATTTTGTCAACTTATGATGCTGCTGCTACTTGTGATCTTCTGAAATGACCCCTTTCTCCTGAAATGTTGATTAATTTCCGTTTTGGTTGAGAATGGGTCACTCCTAGGTCAAGAAAATTAGCAAAGGTCATGCCCAATTTTCTTGACCTAGAAGGTGCCCGATTCTCAACAAAAACAAAAATTAATCAGGATGTATCTTGACATCAACCAAATTTTTGTACACATCCCTCGACAACTAGGTTATCATGAGAACTTAGAGGAGTTGTGGCTTTGCTACAACACACTAACAGGTTCCATCCCAAACTGCCTAGGAAATTTGACCAAACTCACAACCTTGGATCTTGAGAGCAGCCAACTTTCTGGACACATCCCTCGAGAACTAGGTTATCTTGAGAACTTAGAGAAGTTGTTTGTTTGCTACAACACACTAACAGGTTCTATCCCAAACAACATAGGCAATTTGACCAAACTCACAGCCTTGTATCTTTGCAACAACCAACTTTCTGGACACATCCCTCAAGAACTAGCTTACCTTGAGAACGTGGACTTGGACCTTAGCAACAACACACTAACAGGTTCCATCCCAAAACACCTAGGCAATATCACAAACATCTCTCAATTGTTCCTTGACAATAACCAACTTTTTGGCGACATTCCTTGAGAATTAGGTTATTTGGTCAAGTTAGAGATCTTGTTCCTTGACAATAACCAACTTTTTGACCAAACTTTTTCCTACTTAGAGCGAACATGGCCAACAATGATGAGGCCTGCAGTTCGGGCAAGCAATTCTGGGAGCTGTCCCAGGAGATGGAGGAAGAACCTCACCGCTATGAAGACGCCGCGGAAGACACCGATCCCGACTACACAACCACTAGTGGCATTGGGGATGACACCACTGATGGTGCCACTGAGGATGCCACCACTAATGATGGCAGCGCACACACAGATGGCAGCCAACCGAAGAGGCAACAGAAGGACCAGCGCCCGAACGTGCTCGGCACCGTCAAGGAGGAATTTACTGAATCCTCCAGTGGGCATCCAACGACGCCCAAAGAATTAGTCAGTGGGTACTCGGGACAACTCGGGTGCATTCTCCGGAGCACCGTCTCGATCAACAACGAGAACCTAAGGCATCGTGACCAAGGGAATTTGCGCAACCTCCTCTTCACGAAGCTGCACGAACGATACAAGTTCCCCAGTGACTTCGCAAACACACACCTCTCAGGGAATAAAGTGAACAGTGCCACCCTCACAAAGATGAGCACGGCCCTGTCTACTTGGAGAGCCGCGGTGAAGAGAAGGATTCTAAGAGGTGATAGTTATGAGAAGATCAAGGAGACAAATCCTTCGATCAGCGAAGCTGACTACCGGGAGTTCAAGATCAAGTGTGAGAGCAAGGCATCCGTGGAATCAAGTCAGTGGGGGAAAGATATGCGGGATTTGAACTTAGGGGTCCACAAACTCGGTCCTGGCGGTTACAGAGTGGCGGAACCTATATGGGACAAGGAGGGCGCGGAGCGTGCCGAGCAAGGCCTACCGCCTCTCTTTGATAAATACCGTGACAAGCAGACCAGGAACTATGTCAGCTCGGTACAAGGTGGACCCGGTAACAAAGGAGCTTACCACGGATCCGAAGACCAAGGCGCTTGAGCTTGTTCTGGTAAGGAATACACCCCCGCATAATTAGCTCCATATGGTTGCATTCTAATTAATGAAGACAAATTTCTAAATGGTTCATGTTCCTTCCGCGGGACACTGAAAGCAGTAGCATGGGGTCGTCTTAGAGCTCCCCTTGGTACACCACATTAAATAGGGCATTGAACATAATAAAACACAAGGATAAGTTCAGTAAGCCGTCGTCAACTGGTCATGTGGCCGGCAAAGGCTTGTCCACGAAATGGTCGGAATACTATAACGCTGGGCGAAAGGAGAGAAAGACCAGCTCGGAAAGCCAGGAGCGCGAGGTTCAAGAACTCAAGGCACAAGTGGCGCGAATTCTGGAGATAGTCGAAGAGCAAGTGTGAGACCAACTGAGAGCGACGATCACCGCCATTGTGCCTACCTTGATTGAGGGTAGTCCTGGCCATGGGAAGCCCGGCCCGGCCGGCCCGGCCTGACCCGGCCCAAAAAAGCCCGACCCGGCCCGGCCCGACGCTGCCCCCGGGCCGGGCGCAGGCCTAGTTTTTTAGCCCGAAGGCCAGGCCGGGCCGTACCCGGGCCCGTCATTTTTGCCATTTTCTGAAGGTTGGGTCGGGCCGGCCCGAAGCCCGACAGGCTTTTACGTGCTCGGGCCATGCTCGGGATGGGGTCGGGCCCAGAAACACAGGCCCGATGGCCGGGCCGGGCCGGGCCCGGGCCTGAGTTTTTTGTGTCGGGCTTGGCTACGCCCGGCCCGAAGCCCGGTCCAGCCCGAGGTTTGGCCAGGTATAATTGAGGGGTTGCAGGCATGGATTGCGACAAGCCAACAGGGGCCGCCCCCGATTCCCAGCTTCACGGCAGTAACTCGCGCAACGAGCTGGCGGCGCCATTGGTGTCTCCGGCGGAGGCGGCATTGGTGTCTCCGGCGTCGGCGCCGGCATTGGAGCTTAATACAACCGGGTGTGGGAAGAATACGCCGGCCGGCACCTCGGCAGCAAGCGGCCCCTCCATCACTTGCACGCCCGCCGTTGGTGGTGCCTCGACATTAGCCGAGCTCACCACCATCACGGTAACTAAGCCTCTCGGCTGATGACTTCATCTCTTTGCCTATGACTGGGCATCCCTGACGCCCTACATGTTTTCAGAGGGCACCGCCGACGTTCCATGCACTCTCCTGCACTTGATGGACGGCGAGTTGATCGATGTCGCCAAGGCCAGAATCATTCAACTGGGCAACCGCGTGTTCCACGGTAATCCGATGCCACCCACCGTGTATAGGGTTCAACTGGTTCCGGTGTTGTGGGGATACAACGACTTGTTACCTCCGTTTCGACCCCCTGGGGCCGACGAAGATGATGTGATGACCCTCAGCGCCTGCTTAAGCTGGCCCCTGCTTTGGCTGAAGAGCCAGATTTGTTTGGGGGCGGGGGACACCACCCCGCATACAACACCACCAGTCGTGTCGGCGCCAAGCCATGGCAAGACCGCCACAATGCTACCACCGTCAGCTGATCCGGACATGCATATGGCACAGGATCTAGACGACGATGACGGTACATTTACCAACGTCGATAAGTACTTCAACAAACATGGCTACGGTGACGAATTCTTGGGGCCTCCTTCTCAAGAACCCAACCGTGCAAAAGATGATCGCGATCTAGCTGGTACCATGGAGAAACCCAATTGCAACAGGCATCGTCTGGCATTCAATTCTCAAGAGACGCCTCCAGGTGCCGCCTTCATCGAGCCTCAGATAGCCGAGGTGCGAAATATTATCAGCCCCAACACACTCAAGAAGGCGGTCTCTAAGCAGAACTCAATCCCATTACAGCAGAAGAAGCAGAAGGGACGAAAAAGAAAAAATAACAAGGGTGTGAGCCAGCCGGCACTGAGTATGATCCATGCTCAGGACGGGCCACCTTCACCTAAGGATATCTCGAGGAGGGTGCATGTGGCGGGTAGGCCGATGCTACCGACTAATCTGCTCAATGTTGCAACCGGTGCTATGCAGAGTTTGCATGATAGTGGTCTTTCTGTGGAGAAGCGTCATCTCTCCGAGAATGATGTGGCATACCCGGTTTTCATGGCCAAGGTGCCAGAGGGCAAGGCCTTTGTCGATAGCACCATCGGGGGTATGATCGTCCTGTGGTTTGATGACATCTTTGCTATATTTAACCTTCATCCACTGCACTACACCTTCATTCGGCTATTTTCGCTCAGTATGGAGAAGCGGATCATTAGAGACAAGACCCGGGACATCGTGATAGTCGACCCCTTCTACATGCGTGCCAAGATCTTGGGCAGCGCTAGGGATAGGCAAGTCGCGAGTTCATACCTCGAAGGCGTCATTCTGGCGAACCCAGATAAGGATAACTTCCTCGTGCCTTACCTTCCCGAGTAAGTCATCCCCTCACCGCCCTGTAACATATGATTTCTTAGATTTCGATCGTTCTTTTTTTATAACATTCCGTGTTTTGTGCAGTGACACACATTGCACACTCATCCTCTTAAGCCCGAAATATTCTATGGCCACATATTTTGAATCGGACCGTCAGTCGAAGAAATACTACACAAATATCAAGAAAGTTCTTATGATGCTCTCCCCGGTTACGCGAAATCTGGAGGCACCTTTAGGAGGCCAATTTGTAGGTACGGCAAGCACGTGTTCACCCACGTAACGATGTTCCACTGCGTCAAGCAGCCGTCTGGCAATCAGAAGGATGCCTACTATGCCCTCCATCACATGCGGGCGATCGTACTGGACCATAATCACCTTCTGCTACCAACTAATCTCAAAGATTGGGCCGCACACTTGTCGGCAATCCAGGACGCGGACATCAGACAAGAATTCTTTTGCATCCAGTCGGAGTTTGCGGAAATCATCCATCAAGATGTCCTTGGTACCTCGGGGTAGTTCTACCTCAAATATCAACCGTCCAATAGTGAAATAGAAACAACGCTACAAATGCAGGCTGACAACAATCATGATTTCATCACCATCATGAAAGACGGCGGCTTCATCCACGCTCCGGTCCCTGAGTCGAGTTGAAAGTAATGATGCTATGTAGTTCTGAAATATCGATTAGCTCATGTTGTAATTAACCTTTAATGAACTTGTATGTCTCTTTAGTTTGGACAGTCGTTCAACTTATATGTAATCTATGCTATTTATTAGTAGGACCATGAATCATGCTATTAATGTGTTGCTTTTCTCTTCCGATCCTTTTGTTGCATACTTATGTATTGTTTATGTATTTTCTATGAATTGCTACTAACGTTTTGTTTGTCTAGTGCGTAGAGATGCCGTCGTATGTCGTGTACAAGGGTAAGGTTCCCGGAGTCTATGACGACTGGGAGGAGTGTCGGAGACAGGTTCCCCGTTTTAGCGGTAACAATTACAAAGGGTACACCACTAGGGCGGAGGCGGAAGCAAGATACACACGCTATCTAGCGGGAGAGAGGAGGGAGCGGAGGAGGAACCGGATGAATACCAGTTTCATCACGATGATGCTCATCGTGACCGCAGCTCTCTTCTATGTGTTGGTAGTTTAGATATCGACTTGTAATGTGAAGACAAACTCGCTACTCGCGGTCTCGAGACTTGTAATGTTCTAACTTTGTTCGGTATTTTGAATTCGGAGACTAATATGATGAATTGTATTCGGAGACTAATCTTCTATTGTATTCGATAAATCTGCTGTTTATATGTTGTGATGTTTATATTTTGTGCTGTAATGTATTTTGTAACCTGTGCAAATATCAGAAAAGCAAAAATAATAATTCCTAATATTCATAGTAGTGGCGCACCATATTGCACTTTAGTGGCGCACAGAAATAAACACACCAGTGGCGCATTATCTAAAAGTGCGCCATTAATAGCAAAAACAGGTGCGCCAATAACAACCTTTTTTCTAGTAGTGACACGTGCCCTGGCAAGCGAGGCGCGCGGCGCCATGTAGGCTGGCATGATGCTGAGCTGGCGTGGTGGCAGCGTCTTCATGAAGATCTGCATGCCACCACACAGGTGCTTGCTGAGTTAGCCTCGAGGCCACACGTCGCCACGCAGGTGCTCGCCTGGCTGGCTGGGCTGGCAGCTGCATGGGAACGGTGGTGGAGCCTTGGCGGGCGCAGGCCTAGATGCGGTCCCGCTGACGCCCTCGGCAAGGATCTTGCCGTGGCGCCGTGGTCGTCCCCGGCAAGGATCTTGCTGGGGTCTCTTGGATTTCCTTGGCAAGGATCTTGCCGAGGATCATCGTCTTCTGGTCCTCATTTGATCTTGCGTGTTCATGATCTTTACGAAGATCTACATGCCACCACAGAGGCGCCTCTCGAGCCTTGGTTCCAACGTGATCAATGGCATTGGAACCCTGGGGCTCAAGGGTGGCGTGCTCTGCTGGTGTTGGGCAAGTTGCCCTGGCAAGGGTCTTGCCGGGGCCACGGAGGCCGCCCCGGCAAGGGTCTTGCCGGGAGAGTCCACATCGCGCTCTTGCTCTTTGCGTCTCCATCTTGGTGTTGCTTTGATGGTCTTGTGGCTTTCGGGTTCCCTCTTCTGCCCTGCTAAGTGTGGCCCCGGGCGTGGCTCTGGCTGCCCGTGCACAAGTAAAGGGGTACAAAGTAGAGCCCCTACTTCGGTAGAACAACACCGTTTAACAAGAATGCCCCCATTATGGATGTGCACAAGTTGATCCATTTTTTTCTGATCTCATCCATGGCTACATCATTTGCTCGAAGTAACATTCGTATGACGCTATGAAACTCTTCAAAGTTGTTTTGGAACGGAGTTCCGGATAGGATGATTCGCTTTTTGGTACGGATTTCAGCAAAGGCCTTCCAAATAGCGTCAGAAGGCTCTTGCTGAACTTCGTACCAAAAAGCGAATTATCCTATCCGGGACTCTGTTCCAAAACACTTTTGGAGAGCTTCGTACCATTATGCGCCTGTTACTTTCAGCAAATGATGAAGCCATGGTTTTCTTGACATCAGGAAAAATATGGACCATTTTCTACACACCCAGAATGGCGCCATCTTGTTAAATCCCTTAAAGGTTAAGAGAATCGAAGCGGTCGGGGATCGGAACTAGCTAGGGTAGGGGGTCAAGGGTCACCGAGGGGATGAGGTTCGAGGGTCGTCGAGGGGTCGAGGGTCGATGGTCTCCGTTTAACAAGAATGCCCCCATTATGGATGTGCACAAGTTGATCCATTTTTTCTGATCTCATACATGGCTACATCATTTGCTGGAAGTAATAGGAGTATGACGCTACAAAACTCTTCAAAGTTATTTTGGAACGGAGTTCCGGATAGGATGATTTGCTTTTTGGTAGCATAGACCTTCCAAATAGCGATATTCGGAAGGCTCTTGCTGAACTTCGTACCAAAAAGCGAATTATCATATCTGGGACTAGGTTCCAAAACAATTTTGGAGAGCTTCGTACCATTATGCGCCTATTAATTTCAGCAAATGATGAAGCAATGATTTTTCTTGAGATCAGGAAAAATATGGACCATTTTCTGCACATCCAGGATGGCGCCAGCTTGTTAAATCCCTTGAAGGTTAAGAGAATCCGAGCCATCGATGATAGGAACTAGCTAGGGTATGGGGTCAAGGGTCGCCGAGGGGATAATGGTCGAGGGTCGTCGAGGGGTCGAGGGTCGAGGATCGTCAAGGGGTCGACATGGGAACATCGATCAACCCCCTCTCGGTCGACAAACACTTGAGGACACCCAAACCATTTAAGGACACCCAAACCATAGAAAAAAATGTTGTCAATCTCATACCCCCTCCCGCCCCTACCCGACAAACTCTCTGAGATTTATAAGATATTTATCAAGAATGCCCCCATTATGGATGTGCATAATTAAGTTGATCCCTATTTTTTCTTGATTTCATCTACCATTCGATATGTTCACGTTCCCTTGTGTCAAAGTATTGAATCCTTTGACACTAGACAACGTGACATATAGAAGGGTAAATGAGATCAGGAAAAAATAGGGACCATTTTTTTCTGCACATCCAGAATGGCGCCATCTTGTTAAATCCCTTAAAGGTTAAGAGAATCCGAGCAGTCGAAGATCGGAACTAGCTAGGGTAGGGGGTCAAGGGTCACCGAGGGGATGAGGGTCGAGGGTTGTCGTCGAGGGGTCGAGGGTCGAGGATCGCCGAGGGGTCTATGTTTGCCACTATTAATATAGGGACAATTACATTTGAGCCCCTAGTTGTGTCACACCCATGTGTTTTGCCCCAAAATTCAAAAAACCCTCGTTTGTGCCAGCTCGTTTGCTCTTCTTATGCTTTTGCCCTTTGACCATTTGACCATAACTTTGAAAACTTCATAACGAATTCATACTAACTCAGAAAAATGCATATAAGATATCAAAATGATCGGAAAAACATCACCTATATGTGCATGTCATTTGCATTCATGACAAACGTGCTGAAAAGTCCCTATCTCAGTTTGAGCTTATATGATCTCTTTTGTCATGAATACACTTTTTGTCATGAATTCAAATGACATGCACATACATTTGATGTTTTTCTGAACATTTTAATATCTTAGATGCATTTTTCTGAGTTAGTATGAATTCGTTATGAAGTTTTCAAAGTTACGGTCAAACGATCAAAGGCGAAAAGCATAAGAAGAGCAAACGAGCTTGGGCACAAACGAGGGTTTTTTGAATTTAGGGACACAACTAGGGGCTCAAATGTAATTGTCCCATTAATATATCCATCTCTCATGTTTGTATATTAATTGTCATGTTGTAATATTTGTAGAAACTGTGGATCAACAAAGAGACTTCGAACAAGAAGAGATATTGGGGGACATAATCTGCGACGGAGGTGATGTCTTGTTGTTTCTCAACGATCTCAAAGGTATGGAAGGAGAGGAAGCAGGCTACGGTGATCAAACAATGGAGGAGGAAACTGATGATCATGATGGTGGCTCCGGCGACCGTGATGACGGCTCCAGTGACCGAACGGAGTCGAGATCAGCTGTTGCAAAGTCCGGCAAGGTATATATATATCTATATTAATTAAGCCTATGTTGACTAGCTAATTGATGCATTAATTGTTTTGGTATGTACATATATTGACTCTTCTTTCTTCTTTTACAGCCCTCCGAATCGAGCAAAACTTCGTTAACGAGACGAGGCCCGAAGAAAATGTTGCGCCCAGATGAAAGGTTCAGATCACAGAAATCACGTGTGATGTCCAACCAATTAAACCCTTCTGGACCAAGGAAGCATTTTCTGCTCAGTGCGGGGTTCTTGTTAAGGACATGATCCCGATCAACATCCACCAATGGTATAAGCCTAAGAAGGAAGACCCTCAAGTTTGTTTTGTCGAAGATAGATAGAAAGATGATCTTTGGACCGCGCTAAAGGAAAATTTCACCCTACCGGCAGAGGAGGGTCCAGAGAAGCCAGTTATAGAGCCATTGATCAAGGCTCATGCTCTCAAGAAGATGGCAGGTGTATTTAGGAGTTGGAAGAATGAGTTAAAATCAATG
This sequence comes from Triticum aestivum, assembly GCF_018294505.1. NCBI lineage: Eukaryota > Viridiplantae > Streptophyta > Magnoliopsida > Poales > Poaceae > Triticum > Triticum aestivum. Next base: position 59,484,371 of record NC_057795.1, on the reverse strand, counting down.
TATGTCGACAAAAACAAGACTCTTGAATTCACCGGCCGATTTGAGAAGATAAGAGATCACCGGCCCGCATTTGTGGCCCACAAGACATCAGCGAAGAGTAAGAAGATGTCAGCGATTAACAAGATAAATGCTGCAAAGAAGGAGCATCACCATCGCACGGGGTCAGGTGGCTACCTCAAAGCCCGGCCGTTGTGGGACAAGGCTGTGCAGGACCTGATTGCTAAAGGGGTCGAACCAGAGACATTGCACTGGCCAGACCATTCAAGGACTTGGTTCTTCGGGGTTGGGGGAACTTTGGACCCTGAAACAGGGAAGTGTTGTTGGACGGACGAGCAACTTGCGACACCGATCACGAAGCTTCAACAAGCAATCAAGGAAGTGCAGGAAGGTACGTTCATTCCCGACAGAGAGAACGACGAGCTCACAAAGGCCCTCAGGAATCTTGAGCACCCTGGACGAACATGAGGCACGCCATGCTCCGTTGAATGGTAGGTTGGGTTTCCTGATGCAGGCGGTTACAAAACCTAATAGGGGATGAGGAAAGTGGAGCAGAGCGAACTGCAGCTGCTTCAGGCAAGGGTACGAAAGCTAGAGGAATGACAAACTGTTGAGAACCAGCGAGATCCTGCCCAAGCTACCCCAGAAGCTACCCCGTCATCTTAGCGGAGAAGCAGCATGGCTTCCACTGAGCTCGCAGCAGCCTGACTTCATGGGTCCTAGCTACCCCGTGGATTTTATCATGGATTCATGACGCAATGGCTTCAGCTCAAAGTCAAGACGGCTGTCGGCTCTGTGTTCCCTCCACCTGAAGCAACTTTTCACTGCCGTCCGATTCCACAAGGCTATGCTGTTGTGATGGTGGATGAAATAGTGGAGGGATTTTAGGAGCTCCAGCTTGACCACCCTATAGGTGATGGGGAGACTTAGCTGGGTCTTGCTCTGAAGACTCCGTGCCTATGGCGGAAGGAGCACATCAAGCTTCTGAACTTCACGCCTCCTGCGAGTAAACTAGGCACTCCACCTCCTCCGCCTCCTCCGGCGAGTGATCAGGGCACTCCGCCTCCTGCTCCGGCGCGTGAGGGTGGTAGTACTGCACCTCCTTCTCCGCCTGCTCCGGCGTGTCCGAGCAGCCCGCGTGCTCCTTCGCCGCCTCATAAGCAACACCGACGGTAGAACATAGACGCCGCCACTTCGGCTGCACCGTCGCATCGTAGCAGTCCGCCTCCTTCTTCTCCGCCTCGTAAGCAATGAAAGAAGATAGCCGCAGCCACTCTGGCTGCTCTGGCATCTAGCAGTACAGCCAGAGGCGTGAGGTAATACAGATTCGGTCCATCGTCTCTCAAGCCTCTAGAGAAGTTACCTTTCGAGAGGAGCGAGGAGGAAAACAAGAAGATCTATGAAGGCCAAGTGAGGGACTTCTTTGAATCGGTAAAAGCTAAGAAACATCCACCTCTGGAGGAGAAGATAGATCCAGTGAAAGCGAGGCACACTTTGGATGCCCTGCAACGACCATCACCGCCTCCTCCGCGATCCAACTGTGACCACGTTATTGAAAGGACATATAAGGAAGCGGAGCGGTCGGGAAGTACTTGCACTGATCAAAGGTTAGCAGAACGAAGAAGTGGGAAAAAATTCCCCAGCTTGGCGAACAAGCGAAGCAATCATGCCCCCCGCTCAAGGTGTCTAGCGATATCGTTGCTAATCTTCCGGGGATGCTACCCGATACCAATCCTGGATATTACATGCCCGACGATGCACTTTTTGATACAATGGAGGTGGACACATTCAAATTCCGGCACGGGAAGCCTCTCGTCAAACCTGGTACTCCTCTAACAACGATGATGCAAAGATTCCATGATTGGTACATGGACATCTGCATCGAGTCTGGGACGGATACTTTGACGCTGAGAGTTAAATAGGAACACGACATCGTTGGAATTGATCTGTTGTCTGTTCCATATGAGGAGTTTTTCCAGTTTTTTAATCAAAAGGCCCTCGATAAAACAATCATCACTTGCTACTATCTGTAAGTACTACTTCTGTAATTAATTAAGTCTCTATAATAGCTCAGCTCTTTCATTGCATGTATATATAATTATGCTCACTATATTATGTAGATTGAAGATCGCCGAATTGAAGAAAAGAAAAATAGGTGATATTGGGTTCATTAACACAAATCTCATGGATGAATGGAATGTTAAACATGATGGCAAACAAACTGAGGCCAACTTACTCGCATCGTTACTTCAAAATCAAAACAAAGATACAATACTCTTTCCTTACTAATACAGGTGAGTGTTACTATCTTGTGCATATTTGGTTTCCCTTATTACTCGAGGTTATATTTATGTAATTGATGAGTTATGCATGTGTGCGCAGCTTCCACTTTATTCTGCTAGAGATTAAGCTTGAGCAGGGACTAGTAACCGTCATAGACTCGAAATGAAAGAATCTCGAGGAGTATGCGACCATGACTAAAATGCTCGAGAAGTAAGTTCAACCGATCATTATTGAACCATATCGGTACCTTTGTTCATTTCCTGATATCAAATAATTGTTTTCTTTGTCTAGTAGGGTTTGGAAAAATTTCACCGCACAAAGCTCTGGAACTGCCGGTGGAGCTGCGATTTAACCACCCAAAAGTAAGTACTACTAGCTAGTTCCGCGCATCTCCCATTGATTCTAGCTAGTTTCATCAATACCATTTAGCATGCTTGCTTATCAGTTTGATTGACCTCTATTTCTTGTAAAGTGGTTGTGTCTCGAACCCGGGAATGATTTCTGTGGATACTACATTTGCGAGTTCATCTGCCACACAACCTATGAGCGGGGCTACTCTAAAAACTAATATGAAGTGCGTAAGCAATAATATATATATATATATATATATATATATATATATATGTGTGTGTGTGTGTGTGTGTGTGTGTGTGTGTGTGTGTATTGACCCCCTTCTTCAAATTAGATGTTTCAGTTGCGGGATGAACTCCTACCACAAGATCGCATACGAGCAATTCAAGAGGAATTGGCAGGATTCTTTCTTGGACCACGTCATCGACAAAGATGGAGAATACCATGTGGAAGTTGAGTTCAGATGTTAGGGGATTGTAAGAGATCTTATATTGTATATATGTTGCCAGTAGCGTCAGATAGATATATGAAAACTTGTTGTTCGACCAATCTATGAGAGAAGGAGAGGTCGATCATTTATCTCTGTATATGTTCATGAAGATCTTTTGTACTTAATTGTTTCCTTCATTTGCTTACTAGCTAGCTAGTGTGTCGAGTCCTCTCTATACATATAGTACGTAGCGTCGACCAAGCACGGAGATAAGAGAGGACACTTCTCTCTATTAGCTAGCTAACACAATATGTGAAACCCCTAAATTAACCCTACAAAACCCCCAAAAAACACAACCCCCCCCTCCAGAAAAACAAAAACAAAAACCCCAACCCCTGAACTGCTGACGCGTGGAAGCCTTTTGGTCCCGGTTGGTGGCACCAACCGGGACAAACGGCCCTCCTGCCTGGGCACACTACTAGGAAAAACCTTACCAGTAGCGTGGGTTTTTGGACTACCAATAGCGTAGGTTCCCACGCTACTGCTATGATGTTACAACTATTTTTTAGCAGTAGCGTATGTTTTACCCCACGCTACAGCTAAACAGACATACCAGTAGCGCTAGTGCTTCACGCTACTAGTATTCCACACCCACGCTACTAGTAAAGGAATAGCAGTAGCGCTTCTATGATACACCCACGCTACTAGTAACAAATTAGGATTTAAAAAAAATAAAAGTTTACCTATTTCATTTTAGACATGCATTCACAATACATACATGTTATGCATACAGACAATCACCAATCATACATATCTGATGTAGATAATTAACACACACAGACGCACACATGCACGCGCGCGCTCGCACACACACACACACACAATATGCCATGCGTATAGGTCGTCGGCATCGGCTCCTCCACAAGCCCATGCTGATGGTATTGATGTCGTCGTCATCGTCGCCACCGCAGCATTGTGACGATGATGTCGTCATCGCTGCCGTCGCAGCCCCGTGTCGATGTCGATGTCGATGTCGTCGCCGCCGCCGAAGCCTCGTGTCAATGTCGAATCTACCCCCGCCTCCGCCTTTCCCTTCTCCCTCCTCCCTCCCGCAGCTCACGCCAATACGCCAATACTAGTTGCAGACGATATTCTTATTCCTTGCATCAAGAAAAAAAAGCACATCCAAAGGGGAGTAATTTAAAATTCTGCATGGTACATCCAACAAAAAATAAGAGTATTAACAAAAGCTATTCAAACCCAACATTGTTATTATTCTTTTCTCTAAAATAAACATAAGTATATGGTATTGAGCATTTAACAACGACTTCTTACACATTCTTTCTCTATCTCTTTGCACAAGTTAATGTGGAATATCACTGGCAGCAAATGGATTGCTTAGCGAGCAAGTGAGCAAGCTACTGGATAACCAAAAATTGAAATAGGACTTCTAGTAGGCACGACCTTGCGGTTGCAACTGTAACAACTCAATACCTCTTTTGGATTCCGAATATACTCCATGCTTCGATTTATAGAGACAAAAGATAATGCTAATCTTATGAGAAGCCAACTTGTCTGATAAGAATGTCAGCAAGCTGCAAAATAAAAACGCACTTTGTCATTTGACAATGCAAAGAGAAATAATTGGACAATCAGCATGAACCATACAAATTAGCTACATTTCATCATCTTCCTATGAATCTCTATCAATCAGTTGCTTCCTCTGAATGAACAGACACAAATTGCAGCAAAATTGACCCTAGTGTAACAACAACATGAAAGAACAACGCCAGACAATGGGGCATTTAACAATGCTCCATTCACAAAAATCTAAAGCATAGTACAAAATATATATACACAATCATAAGCTCCAAAATGTGGTACCGATAGATGAAAATATCTTAGTAGATGCAATTTTAATTCGTTTTGTAGACAAAAATTGCTGATTTATCTACAAATAATCACTCAAGTAGTAGATTTTCATTTATTGGGTTCAACATGTTGTTTTGTACACTACCATGGCCCATAGCAAAAAAAAGAAATTACTCTACATAGACAACCCAGAGTAATAAAAATATCATGAAATGCTAAGGTAACCCCAATTGGCATGGAGAAATCATTTACCAACAAACTGTACTGACATATTATGCCAACAGGCTATGTGTTGTAGTAATTTGTTCTAAATGATAAGGATTCCTTCAGACTTTATTTTTTCATTATTTGATTATGTTCTTATAGCGAAGCTGCTGCTGCATATAATTTCTAAACATTAGCATGTAAACTCTCTCTGTTTTGCTTGTCATGTCATACACTATGCATACCTACTTTACTCTGGTTGCGACTGATGCCATCTATTGGAGACAACATACGCCATGAATATGGGCCTCAGAGGTAAAGGGAACACATATAATATACAAAGGGTCATACACTTCAGAACTTTAACATCAATCTGGAATGACGTAGCCGAGACTGTTAAACTTCGACTGGAAGTTGTTACTTATTAGGTGAATTATGTCTCTAATTTCAGTTTCTACAGTTGGCCAGCAACACACATAAATATGAGTCTCAATCAAAGTCTAATCAATAAGTCAACCAACATACAAACAAAATGCTCTAACGCCACACCTAACTTGTGTGTAACAGGTTAATTACTACATAAGTGAAAATATCCAGATTTTCTAGCTGGTCTTCCAAGTTTTAGTACATGGGTCACCTTCAGATTCCTTTGTAACATTTGTTACCATGACCATTAACAATGCAACACAACTACTTATCAATGTAGTTTTATTTTCAAGGTGGCGCTACTTGATTCCGACAATGGCCGAAAATACTTGTTAACTATCAAAAACTACAGCAGGGAGTTACAGACTAACTAGCTCATCTGCAAGACTATCCACGTATGCTGTTCACTTCGGTTACAAAACAATCTCTGAAAAGTAAAGTAAGAAAAATTGCTAACATACCTTATTGGAGGCCCGCCAGAAGAAGCCTCGACGCAGCGATCAGCTGCTGAGTATGGGCATGTCCGGCCTGGTGGTTGCTGCCACACTATATATCAAGGTGTTCCTGGCCGTGTTGGTCGATGCTGCGGTGGTGTGAGTTGTATCAATCTGAGCGGTGTTGGCGGGCATGCACACGACCGCAGGACCAACGGACAATGCATGGGAAGGAGAGAAACAGCCATTTTAGCTTCACCTCAATTTTTTTAGCAAAAACAAAGGTGAGGAAAACCTTGGGAAGCCACGACATGACACTTTCCTTGGCAAATATCTTAACAACGATCCGCAAAATCAGGGGTCTCATCTACAAAGAACAAACAAACAAAGCTAGAGGCCTGCTAGTATAAACCTAACATGCTAGTATTCAGTAACTAATCTTTCTTTGGTGTAAGTGCTTAAATATACTTGATTGATACCGAAAATGCAATTGCCAACCTCACAGTAAAATTATAGTTATATCAGGTTGCTCATGATTGGCACATACAGACCCAGGCTAGAGTGCTTACTGCTTAGGCATGTGGCTGAACTAATTATAATGAAAGCACTCCTACACCTTAAACAAAGTCTCTTCATCATGTAGATGATTTCTCTTTTTATTTCCCTCTCCCGGAGAGAAAGCCATGTTCAGTAATATTTTTTCTGCAATTTTTCACAGGGCATGAGAGGGATCAGAGGAGGGGCTTACCATCAGCTCTGCCAGAGTGGAATAGAGGTAGCCGGGCGAGGCAGCGGTTGCTGAGGTGGTCTTGGTGTAACCGTCGGACGGTCGATGGAGATGCCTAGTAGTACCAGTATCGTGGGCTCCAAAACAGACGCTACTGGTAAACTTCTATGTATAAGCATTTTCCTAGTAGTGGCAAGTCGCAGCGGCCACGTGGAGCCCCATCTGTCCCGGTTCGTGGGTGAACCGGAACTATAGGTGTTGGACTTTAATATCGACACTTTAGTCACGGTTCGGCAACCCGGACAAATGGGCCTTATTAACCAGGACAAATGGGGCTTTTTCTACTAGTGATAGGAGACACCTTTAGTACCGGTTGAAGCCACCAACCGGTACTAAAGGCCTGTTTTGGCCAGGACAAGCGGCGGGATGGCGCACCCTTTTAGTACTGGGTGGTGGCTCCAACCGGTACTAAAGACCACCCCCCTTTAGCACCGGTTGGAGGCACGACCCGGTATTAAAGGTGTGCGCTGGCGCAGGTGTGGTGCGGGCAAGTTTAGTCCCACTTCGCTAGCCGAGGGGCGCCCGCACCTGTTTAAAAGCCCTAGCGCGGTAGCTCTCTCGAACTCCTCTCTATAGCAGGCTTCTGGGCCTAACTCTGCGGCGCTGCCCTGTGGGCCTATTAGGCTTTGCGGGCCTGCATCCTGGCCCAACTACAGGTTGGGTTTCTAGTCATATTCATGCCGCTATGGCCTAGTAGGCGGGCTTTTTTTATTTAGTTTTTTCTTTTCTGCTTTATTTATCTTCTTTTATTTATTTTTGAGTTGTTTTTTGCTGTATTTAGAGTTTCTTTGTGAATATTTTTCTTTAGGTACAAAAAATTTACAAACTTTCTGTTAGTGCCAGTAGTTTTCAAATTTGAATAGTTTAAATTTTAATTATTTGAAATTTGTGTGAATCACTGGTTTGGGAATAACTTTACTTTAAAAATAGATTTTTCAGTGATTCTTTTTTATGTTTAATATTAGTGTGTTTTATCATTATATTCAATTTGGTAATACTTAGGTTATTTAAAAAAATGAAATGCCTTTGTAACAGATGAATTTTTGTCCAAAACCCTGATACTTCGAAAGAGATTGTTCATTTTGTGAACGAAGTGGATCCAGGTTTTGCCGTAACCCTCTCTACTTTTTTGCACATGCTATACGGGTGAAATGATGATACCATGCAAACTTTCAACCTTTTCAGAGTTCTTTGTAGTGCTTTTCAATTTCAGGGTCATTTAGCTCAAAAATTTCAGAAAATGCATGACAAATAAAATGATGTGAGAAAGGGTTGAAAGTTGATGACATGGCTTTGAATGGTGCATATTGAACGCACAAATAGTCTGTAGTTGTAATAAGTTAAGAAAAATGAATTGCCTTTGTAACAGATGAGTTTCCGTCCGAAACCCTGATACTTCGAAACAGATTGTCCACGAAGTGCATACAGCTTTTGACGTAACCCTCTCAACTTTTTTGCACATGCTATGTGGGTGAAATGTTGATACCATGCCAACTTTCAACTTTTTGAGAGTTCATTTGTAGTGCTTTCCAATTTCCGGGTGATTTAGCTAAAAAAATCAGTAAATGAGCTGAAAATTAGCAAATGAAATCAGAAAGGTACACTTTTGTCCGAAGTACAAAAGTACACATTTCAAATGCAAAACACATAAGCACCCTAACTATTACAAAGATTCCTGATATGTCTCTGTCGTATCTACTTTTCCAAACACTTTTGCCCTTGTTTTGGACTCTAACTTGTATTATTTGAATGGAACTAACCCGGACTGACGCTGTTTTCAGCAGAATTGCCATGGTGTTGTTTTATGTGCAGAAAATAAAAGTTCTCGGAACGACCTGAAACTCCAGGAATATCTTAGGATAATTAATAAAAAATCCTCGCCGAAGATGAAGACCAGGGGGCCCACACCCTGCCCACGAGGGTGGGGGCGCCCCCCTGGGCGTGCCCCCCTACCTCGTGGGCCCCCTGGTGGCCCTCGGAAGCCAACTCCAACTCCATATATTGGCTTTCGGGGAGAAAAAAATCAGAGAGAAGAAATCATCGCGTTTTACGATACAGAGCCACCGCCAAGCCCTAATCTCTCTCGGGAGGGCTGATCTGGAGTCCATTCGGGGCTCCGGAGAGGGGGATTCATCGCCGTCATCATCACCAACCATCCTCCATCACCAATTTCATGATGCTCACCGCGTGCGTGAGTAATTCCATCGTAGGCTTGCTGGACGGTGATGGGTTGGATGAGATTTATCATGTAATCGAGTTAGTTTTGTTAGGGTTTGATCCCTAGTATCTACTATGTTCTGAGATTGATGTTGCTATGACTTTGCTATGCTTAATGCTTTTCACTAGCGCCCGAGTGCCATGATTACAGATCTGAACCTATTATGTTTTCATGAATATATGTGAGTTCTTGATCCTATCTTGCAAGTCTATAGTCACCTACTATGTGTTATGATCCGGCAACCCCAAAGTGACAATAATCGGAACCACTCCCGGTGATGACCTTAGTTTGAGGAGTTCATGTATTCACTATGTGCTAATGCTTTGTTCCGGTTCTCTATTAAAAGGAGGCCTTAATATCCCTTAGTTTCCAATAGGACTCCGCTACCACAGGAGGGTAGGACAAAAGATGTCATGCAAGTTCTTTTCCATAAGCACATATGACTATATTCGGAATACATGCCTACATTACATTGATGAACTGGAGCTAGTTCTGTGTCACCCTATGTTATGACTGTTACATGATGAACCACATCTGGCATAATTATCCATCATTGATCCGGTGCCTACGAGTTTTCCATATACTGGTTCTCGCTTATTTACTTTTCCGTTGTTACTGTTACAATCACTACAAAAATACCAAAAACATTACTTTTGTTGTCTTTACTTTTGTTACCGTTACCACCACTATCATATTACTTTTCTACTAAACACTTTGCTGTAGATACTAAGTTTCTTGGTGTGGTTGAATTGACAACTCAGCTGCTAATACTTGAGAATATTCTTTGGCTCCCCTTGTGTAGAATCAATAAATTTGGGTTGAATACTTTACCCTCGAAAACTGTTGCGATCCCCTATACTTGTGGGTTATCAAGACCTTTTTCTGGCGCCATTGCCGGGGAGCATAGCTCTATTCTTTGAGTCACTTGGGATTTATATCTGCGGGACACTATGAAGAACTTGAAAGACGCTAAGACCAAGATTTTGCCATCAACTACGAGGGGAGGTAAGGAACTGCCATCTAGCCTTGCACTAGATTCTCCTTCTGTTATAAGTAAGCTTGCGACACCTAAACCTGCTACTGCTATGAATTCTGATATGTCGCATGTTATTGATGATGCCACTTCTGCTATGCATGATACTTATGATGAAACCACTTCTATGCTTGATACTATTGTGCCCCTTGGTGAATTTCTTGATGAGCAAATTGCTAGGTCTAGAGAAAGAGAAATTATTACACCTGAATACAATGATGAGAGTGATGATGAAAATATGCCTCCTATTCCTGAAGGTTATCTTTTTGATGCAGAATCTTCTGCCGCTATTTTTTCTTGCCAGGATAGATATGAACTTAAGAGGTTGCTAGTTAAATGGAGTAAAGAATCTTTTAGAGATAGAATGAGACCTGACCCTGCTTTTGCTACTTCACCTATTTGTGTTCCCGATAAGGATTATTATGATTTTTCTGTTGATCCAGATATAATTACTTTGGTTGAATCTGATCCTTTCTATGGCTATGAATCTGAAACTGTTGTGGCACATCTTACTAAGTTGAATGATATAGCTGCCCTGTTTACTAATAATGAGAGATCGCGCTACCTTTATTACTCAAAATATTTCCGTTCTCATTAAAGGGTGATGCTAAGATATGGTTTAATTCTCTTGATCCTGGTTGTGTGCAAAGTCCCCAGGATATGATTTATTACTTCTCTGCTAAATTTTTCCCTACTCATAAGAAACAAGCAGCCTTGAGGGAAATATATAACTTTGTGCAAATTGAAGAAGAGAGTCTCCCACAAGCTTGGGGGAGGCTTCTCAAGTTACTTAATGCTTTGCCTAATCATCCTCTTAAGAAACCTGAAATACTTGATATCTTTTATAATGGACTAACTGATGCTTCCAGAGATTACCTGGATAGTTGTGCTGGTTCTCTTTTCAGGGAAAGAACACCGGATGAAGCTGAAATTCTATTGAACATTATGTTGACAAATGAAAATAATTGGCACCTCCCGAGCCAGCTCCTGAGCCAATTTCTAAGCCAATTATTGAGCCTATTCCTAAACCAACTACGAAGAAGAGAGGTGTTCTATTTCTCAGTCCTGAAGATATGCAAGAGGCAAAGAAATCTATGAAAGAAAAAGGTATTAAAGCTGAAGATGTTAAGAATTTACCTCCTATTGAAGAAATACACGGTCTTAATTTACCGCCTGTTGAAGAAGTATATGATCTCAATTACTTATTTACTGAAGAACCTCCCGATATCCCGACACAGGTAGTAAAGGTAAATTCTCTCTATAGATATCATAAAGCTGAAGTCCCTCCTACTAAAATTGTCAGTCAGTGCTTGGATGAGTTTGATAACTTTATGTTTAAGCAAGATGACTTTAATGCTTATTTTGGTAGACAATTTAAACAAGTTGCCTATATGATTAAACGCTTGGGTGTTTATATGGCTAATATTAGAGGTGAACTTAAACTAGTTACCAAACATGCTTCTATGGTTACCACTCAAGTAGAACAAGTACTTAAAGCTCAAAAAGAAGCGCTTGATCAAATGAATAGTAAGAAAAATGATTATGATGTTAGAGTGGCTACTAGAACCGGTAGAATGACTCAGGAACCTTTGTATCCTGAAGGCCACCCTAAGAGAATCGAGCAAGATTCTTAGAGAAATGACATTGATGTACCTAGTTCTTCTAAAAAGAAGAAAAAGAAAAATGATAGGACTTTGCAAACTTCTAGTGAACCTATTGCTGATCCGCCTGAGAATCGAAATGATATTTCTATTTCTGATGCTGAAACACAATCAGGTGATGAACATGAACCTAGTGATAATGTTAATGATAATGTTCATGTTAATGCTCAACCTAGTAATGATAATGATGTAGAAGCTGAACTTGCTATTGATCTTGATAACCCACAATCAAGGAATCAACGTTATGATAAAAGAGACTTCGTTGCTAGGAAACATGGTAAAGAAAGGGAACCATGAGTTTAGAAACCCATGCCCTTTCCTCCCAAACCATCCAAGAAAAAGGATGATGAGGATTTTGAGCGCTTTGCTTAAATGATTATACCTATCTTTTTGCGTATGCGATTAACTGATGTGCTCAAAACAAATCCTTATTCTAAGTATATGAAGGATATTATTACTAATAAAATAAAGATACCTGAAGCTGAAATTTCCACCATGCTTGCTAATTATACTTTTAAAGGTGGAATACCAAAGAAACTTGGAGATCCCGGAGTACCTACTATACCATGCTACACTAAGAGAAATTATGTTAAAACTGCTTTATGTGATCTTGGAGACGGTGTTAGTGTTATGCCTCTCTCTTTATATCGTAGACTTGACTTGAATAAGTTGACACCTACTGAAATATCTTTGCAAATGGATGATAAATCAACTGCTATACCTGTCGGTATTTTTGAGGATGTGCCTATTGTGGTTGCAAACGTTACTATTTTAACGGACTTTGTTATTATTGATATTCCTGAGGATGATAGTATGTCTATTATTCTTGGAAGACCTTTCCTTAATACTGCAATGGCTGTTATTGATTGCAACAAAGGCAATGTCACTTTTCATGTTAATGGCAATGAGCACATGGTACACTTTCTGAGGAAACAACCTCAGGTTCACAGTATCAACTCTATTGGAAAAATTCCATCGATTATATTCAGAGGTTTTGAATTTCCTCTCCCTACTGTCAAGAAAAAGTATGATATTCTTATTGTTGGGGATTTTCATATCCCCGTTGAGGTAACTTAGTGCTATTCGAAATTTCTCCGGTTCCGTGTTAATCAGAATGAGCTCGTTAACAAGACTTGATCAACCTTGTTAGTGGATTCTTTTTGATGAACATGAGATGGATGAAACTAGAAGAACAACCTTCTGTACCCTCTTTATATCTTCTATTATTTAGTAGAAATAAAGTAAAATAGTATTTTTTTGTCTGTTTCCTGACTTATCCGTGCAATATAAAAATATCCCGAAAATAAAAGTCCTCAGAATGCCATGCCAATTTAATATGATTTTTCGGGAATATTTAAGAATTTACTGTGCAAAAATCACCGCGGGGGGAGCTGCCACCTGGTCACGAGGTTGGAGGGCGCGCCATACCCCCCTGGGCGCGCCCCCCTGCCTCGTGGGCCCGCGATGGCTCTCCTCCACTTATCCCTGCACCCTTCTTCTTCCTCTGTCTCACACAAACATGAAAAATCAACTCAAGCACGAGTTCCAGCCCCCGTTGCTGTGATTTTCGATCTCCTTGCTCAAAGCACCTCTCGCAAAACTGCTTGGGGAGATTGTTCCTTGGTATGTGACTCCTCCATTGGTCCAATTAGTTTTTGTTCTAGTGCTTTATTCATTGCAAATTTTTGCTGCATAGGTAACCATGTTCTTGAGCTTGCATGTCAAATTTATATGGTTCCAAGTAGTTCCAATGCTTTATAAAGGCTCTAGGCACTTGTAGGAGTTGTTGCTATTAATTTTATTGAAGTTAGTTCACTTTTATTTGAAGTTACTAAAAATTTCAGATTGTTTTAGAAAATAATGAAGAGACTTTTGAGGGGCTCGTCGAGCCGAAGCTCGAAGGAAAAACAAAAGGAAGAAGAACAGAAGCCCAAATTTAATTTGCCTCGCACCGCGGAGGTCCGGCCGTGTGAATGGCCTTCCAATGACTTCTTGAGGAGAGCCGGGATTTATGAAGATTTCTATTTATTAATTGAGAATGCTGGCCTCACCGACTTCCTCTGCGACCAACGTCATCAGTATCTCTTACTCACAAATACTTTTGTGCAAAATTTCTACTTTTTCCCTAAGAGTTCACCTCCATCGGTAGAATTTCATTTATATGACGTTCTTAAGAGGATGCCATTAGCTGAATTTTGCGAGGTTTGCAAAATACCTTTTGAGGGCACCTTGGATGAACCACACTGTAATGAAGTAGAAGCTTTTATTAACACTATCACGGTGGGAGAAACCAGGAAGGTTTCTGATGCAAGAATCACTAGCATACATTTTCCTGTTTTACGCTACTTTGCCTTATTTGCTAGTCGTTGCTTGATAGGTCGCGGAAACTGTGGAAACCTTAGTATTCCTGATGCGATCATTTTGTTCCATGGTTCATACCGAAATAACTCTGTTAGTATGGGTGGAGTTCTTGCTAGACGGTTAAGTCTGAACCGTACTAAAGGCCCCATCTTTGGAGGCATTTATGCCTCACGCCTAGCTGAACATTTTGAAATACTTATTAGGCATGAGGAGAAAGAGGAAACATCGCTGCCCCGTGCTTATTTAGATTATAGGGGTATGATACCACATGACTTTCTTGTTAAAAGCTGCGAAGGGGAGCTCAAATATAAATTGTACTTTGATAAGCATCACCCTGAGACTATTACTTTGCCTGCTCCCTCTTTGTTTAACTTGTCTGCAGGTCCTCACACCATTCTGTGGGCGGCCATTCAAGCCTATCGAAATCCTGCACCCGCCCCGGTACCGGAGCCACAAGATGAGCCTCCAGTGGCAGTCGGAGCCTTCTTCGTCACAGTATGACCCCAGCTTCACTTACGGGTATCCGCCAGACCATGCCTGGAAATAGACCAACTTAGGCCAAAAGCCTAAGCTTGGGGCAGTACGTATTTCACACCGACATTACATTTATGTTCACACACACTCATTGGCAGATGTCGGTGTTCATACTCTTTCACTGTAATATCCATGCTAGATTTTTTTCTTTTTCCTGCTTTCTTCTTGTGTGTCTAATAAACCTTAGAAAACCAAAAAAAATAGTAGTAATTTATTTCTTTGTTGTAGTAATTAAAAAGCAAAACCCAAAAAAAATCCCGTTCTTCTTTTGCTTGTTGGGAGCTTTCCCGTGTAAATAGTTTTTCTTTCCCTTTCTTTGGGGGTCGAGAAGACCATATTGAAAATGCTTAGTGACTCTTATATGCATGATTGTTTATTTAACTTAGATCCCATATTACTTGTCTTCTCTCTTGAGTTGAATGCTTGCAGATTCCAGCTTAGTCCAATACACGTGCACTATTATTATTATACACTTCGTTTGGTCGTGCAAGTGAAAGGCAATAATGATGATTTATGATGGACTTATTGGGATGAGAAAAGCTGGTATGAACTCGACCTCTCTTGTGTTTGTAAATATGATGATTCATTGTTCCTGAGTTAGCTATTATGAAGTAAGCATATTTGCAATGACATTTAGAGATTATAGTTGCTTGTGCCATGCTTGATTAGCTATGAGTTATAATGGTTTACCTTGCGTGCCAACATGCTATTAGAATGATCATGATGTGGTATGATGGGATGGTATCCTCCTTTAAATGAATTGAGTGACTAGACTTGGCACATGTTCATGCATGTAGTTGAATCAAATCAACATAGCTTTCATGATATTTATGTTCATGGTAGATTATATCCTACTCATGCTTGTATTCGGTGTAAATTAATTTTAATGCATGTTTACGACTATTGTCGCTCTCCCAGTTGGTCGCTTCCCAGTCTTTTGCTAGCCTTCACCTGTACTAAGCGGGAATACTTCTTGTGCATCCAAACTCCTTTAAACCCCAAAGTTGTTACATATGAGTCCACTATACCTTCCTATATGTGGTATTTACCTGTCGTTCCAACTAAATTTGTATGTGCCAAACTCCAAACCTACAAATGAAATTCTGTTTTGTATACTCGAGCAGCTCATGTTCCAACTAGGGTTGTCCTTATCTTCCATGTTAGGCGGTTATTCTCAAGAGGAGTGGACTCCGTTCCTCATTCACAAGAAAATGGCTGGTCACCGGGATGCCCAGTCCCATGCTTTATGCAAACTAAATCAAAATAATTGCAAACAAAACTCCCCTTGGGACCCGTTGAATGTTGGAGGCACTCGTTTTTTCAAGCAAGCCATGGATTGATGCTTGTGGAGGAGGGGGAGTATAAACTTTACCATTCTGTTTGGGAACCGCCTATAATTTGTTTAGCATGGAAGATATCATCATCTCATAGTTGTTGCGTTGACAGAAAAATTATGCCGCTCAAAATGTTATTCAATCTCCATTTTAAAACTGAGCTCTAGCACCTCTACAAATCATTGCTTCCCTCTGCGAAGGGCCTATCTATTTACTTTTATGTTGAGTCATCACCCTTCTTATTAAAAAGCACCCGCTGGAGAGCACACTGTCGTTTGCATTCATTGTTATTGGTTTATATTGGGTATGACTTGACTGGATCTCTTTTACCATGAATTACAATGTTTAGTCAGTCCTTGATCTTTGAAGGTGCTCTGCATTTATGTTTTGCGGTCTCAGAAAGGGCTAGCGAGATACCATTTTGTTATATCATGTTATGATTATTTTGAGAAAGCATTGTCATCCGAGTTTTGTTATTATAGCTTGCTAGCTGATTATGCTATTGATATGAGTAATTGTGAGACCTTTGTGTTATTGTTAGTATGGTTAGTTCATAATATTTGCTGAAACTTGAATGCTGGCTTTTCATGTTTACAACAACAAGAGCAAACAGAGTTTGTAAAAGTTTTTCTTTTTCACTTTCAGTTTGTCAACTGAATTGCTTGAGCACAAGCAAGGGTTTAAGCTTGGGGGAGTTGATACATCTCTGTTCTATCTACTTTTCCAAACACTTTTGCCCTTGGTTTGGACTCTAACTTGTATGATTTGAATGAAACTAACCCGGACTGACGTTGTTTTCAGCAGAATTGCCATGGTGTTGTTTTATGTGCAGAAAATAAAAGTTCTCGGAACGACTTGAAACTCCACGGAATATCTTAGGATAATTAATAAAAAATCCTCGCCAAAGATGAAGGCCAGGGGGCCCACACCCTGTCCACGAGGGTGGGGGCGCCCCCCCCCTAGGCGCGCCCCCTACCTCGTGGGCCCCCTGGTTGCCCTGCGACACCAACTCAAACTCCATATATTGGCTTTCGGGGAGAAAAAAATCAGAGAGAAGAAATCATCGTTGAGGGAGTTCCGGACTAGGGGGTGTCCGGATAGCCGAACTACCATCGTCAGCCGGACTCCAAGACTATGAAGATACTAGATTGAAGACTTCGTCCCGTGTCCGGATGGGACTTTCCTTGGCGTGGAAGGCAAGCTTGGCGATACGGATATGTAGATCTCCTACCATTGTAACCGACTCTGTGTAACCCTAGCCCTCTCCGGTGTCTATATAAACCGGATGGCTTTAGTCCATAGGACGAACAACAATCATACCATAGGCTAGCTTCTAGGGTTTAGCCTCCTTGATCTCGTGGTAGATATACTCTTGTAACCCACATCAACAATATTAATTAAGCAGGACGTAGGGTTTTACCTCCATCAAGAGGGCCCGAACCTGGGTACAAACATCGTCTCCCTCGTCTCCTGTTACCATCCGCCTAGACGCACAGTTCGGGACCCCCTACCTGAGATCCGCCAGTTTTGACACCGACATTGGTGCTTTCATTGAGAGTTCCTCTGTGTTGTCACCGATAGGCTCGATGGCTTCTTCGATCATCAACGACGATGTAATCCAGGGTGAGACCTTCCTCCCCGGACAGATCTTCGTATTCGGCGGCTTTGCACTGCGGGCCAATTCGCTTGGCCCGCTGGAGAAGATCGAAGGCTACGCCCCTGGCCGTCAGGTCAGATTTGGAAGTTTGAACTTCACAGCTGACATCCGCGGGGACTTGGTCCTCGACGGATTCGAGCCACAGCCGAGCGTGCCATACTGTCACGATGGGCATGATTTAGCTCTGCAGCCAGACAGTACCCTGGAGGCCGCACTCGAACCCGCTCCGATCTTCGACTCGGAGCCGGCTGCGCAGACCAAGGATGGATGGCTAGACACCGCCTCGGGGGCTTCAACCTCTACGGCGATAGAGCCGAACACCTATCTTGTCCCCCATGAAGCTCGTGACTCCGAGGTGCCGGACTCCTTGCCGGACTCCGGACCTCCCGCGCCCCCTCCAGTCGAATCCGATTGGGCGCTGATCATGGAGTTCACCGCGGCGGACATCTTTCAACTCTCACCTTTTGGCGACATCTTGAGTTCGCTAAAGTACCTCTCGTTATCAGGAGAGGCCTGGCCGGACTGCGGCCAGGACGGTTGGGATGTGGACGATGAAGAAATTCAGAGCCCACCCACCACCCACTTGGTAGCCACTGTCGACGATCTAACCGACATGCTAGATTACGACTCTGAGGACATCGACGGTATGGACGACGATGCCGGAGACGACCAAGAACCAGCGCCCATCGGGCACTGGAAAGCCACCTCTTCATACGACATATACATGGTGGATATCCCAAAGGATGGGAACGGCGAAGGAATAGCGGGGGATGACCCCTCCAAGAAACAGCCCAAGCGTCGGCTTCAGCGGCGCCGCTCTAAATCCCGCCATAGCAAGAATGAGGATTCCGGCACCGGAGACAATAATACACCGGATAGCGCCGAAGACAACCCACTCCAGCAAGATCCAGCACAGGAGGAGGGGGATGCCAGCCCTCATGAGAGAGTGGCCGAAGAAGAGGTAGAGGACTATATGCCTCCCTCCGGAGATGAGGCAAGCCTCGACGACGACGAATTCGTCGTGCCTGAGGATCACGCCGAACAGGAGCATTTCAAACGCAGGCTTATGGCCATGGCAAACAGCCTCAAGAAAAAGCAGCAAAGCTTAGAGCTGATCAAGATCTGCTAGCCGACAGATGGACCGAAGTCCTCGCGGCCGAAGAGCATGAACTCGAACGCCCCTCCAAAAGCTACCCCAAACGTAAGCTGCTCCCCCGATTAGAGGTGGAGGCATATGATCCCGCTTCACCAGGAGACAATACGGCTGATCGACCACCCCGTGGTCGCGACAGAGAGGCCTCAAGGCCCTTCACTAGACCCTTACCCCGGCATCGCTCGAAAAGCACAAGGCCACAAGGGAACACTCCGGACCTACGATACATATTGGAGGATAAGGCAAGACAATCAAGATCGATCTATGGATCACGTGGGCGCCCCACGATACGTGACGATCACCGTCACCCCGGACACAGTAAGTCCGGCTGGGCCGAACACAACAGACAAAGCTCTTTTGAGCTCCGTCGCGATATCGCCCAGTACAGAGGCGCCGCACACCCACTGTGCTTCACAGATGAGGTAATGGATCATCAAATCCCAGAAGGGTTTAAACCCGTCAATATTGAATCTTATGATGGCACAACAGACCCCGCGGTCTGGATCGAGGACTATCTCCTCCACATCCACATGGCCCGCGGAGACGATCTCCACGCCATCAAATATCTCCCACTCAAACTTAAAGGACCAGCCCGGCACTGGCTTAACAGCTTGCCAGCAGAGTCAATAGGGAGTTGGGAGGACCTGGAAGCCGCATTCCTCGATAACTTCCAAGGCACGTACGTGCGACCACCAGATGCAGATGACCTAAGCCACATAATTCAGCAGCCAGACGAATCGGACAGACAATTCTGGACACGGTTCTTAACCAAGAAAAAACAAATCGTTGACTGTCCGGATGCCGAGGCCCTCGCGGCCTTCAAGCATAACATCCGCGACGAGTGGCTTGCCCGGCACCTGGGACAGGAAAAGCCGAAATCCATGGCAGCCCTTACATCACTCATGACCCGCTTCTGTGCGGGTGAGGACAGCTGGCTAGCACGCAGCAACAACCTCAACAAAAATTCTGGCATTGTGGATATCAAGGACCGTAGTGGCAGGTCGCGTCGCAACAAAAACAACGCCGCATTAACGGCGATAACAGTGAGGATACGGCAGTCAATGCCGGATTCAGAGGCTCTAAACCCGGCCAACGGAAAAAGCCATTCAAAAGAACAACTCAGGGTCCGTCCAATTTGGACCGAATTCTCGACCGCTTGTGCCAGATACATGGCACCCCTGAAAAGCCAGCTAACCACACCAATAGGGACTGTTGGGTGTTCAAGCAGGCAGGCAAGTTAATTGCCGAAAACAGCGACAAGGGGCTACATAGCAACGACGAGGAAGAGACCTGACCGCCGAACAATAGAGGACAGAAGGGTTTCCCCCTACAGAGGTGAACGGTGAACATGATATATGCCACGCACATACCAAAGGGAGCGGAAGCGTGCACTCAGGGATGTATACGCGATGGAGCCAGTTGCCCCGAAGTTCAATCCATGGTCCTCTTGCCCGATCACCTTTGACCGAAGGGACCACCCCACCAGCATTCGCCATGGTGGGTTCGCCGCATTGGTTCTAGACCCAATCGTCGATGGATTTCATCTCACCAGAGTCCTGATGGACGGTGGCAGCAGCCTAAACCTGCTTTATCAGGACACGGTGCGCAAAATGGGCATAGACCCCTCAAGGATTAAACCTACCAAGACGACCTTTAAAGGCGTCATACCAGGTGTAGAAGCCAATTGTACAGGCTCAGTTACACTGGAAGTGGTCTTCGGATCCCCGGATAACTTCCGAAGCGAGGAGTTAATCTTCGACATAGTCCCGTTCCGCAGCGGCTATCATGCCTTGCTCGGACGTACCGCGTTCGCAAAGTTCAACGCGGTGCCGCACTACGCATACCTCAAGCTCAAGATGCCAGGCCCTAGAGGAGTCATCACGGTCAACGGAAACACTGAACGCTCCCTCCGAACGGAGGAACATACAGCGGCTCTCGCGGCAGAAGTACAAAGCAGCCTTTTAAGGCAATTCTCGAGTCTGGCTGCCAAGCGGCCGGACACAGCTAAGCGTGCCCGGAGTAACCTACAACACGACCACCTGGCACGTTCCGAGCACGCGTAGCAGTGCGGCCCCAACCCCAGACCCTGTAAAACATTAAGACAGACCCTTCGCGTACTCCATTACGCTCTGAAGATACCATGGGCATGGGGCAAGGGGCTCGACCATGATAAGCCCAAACTGCGGCTCAACAGCACCAGGGGCTCTTAAGTGTGTCGTTTCTTTTTCTTTTCCTTTTATTTTTTACCTACAGGACTCCGTTCGTCAGAGGCCCTCTCCGGCAGCAGACATGCCGAACCCACGATACAACAGCCAGGGAAGGAGAAAGGCTACAACGAAAATCCAGGTGGTCTCCATTATGAGCATTAAATTTGTTTTATGCATTATTCCGTAGCCTACCCCTGGAGGGGGACATGTTAAACAGTCCCATCCCTTGCTTACCGCACCACTTGTATCGTCCTGCACTTACAGCAGTTTTTATTTGAATAAAGCAATGCAGCACATTTTTGCTTCTAATTGCATTTCTTTCTTACACATATGTTCATCTATGACATGTTGCATCCGTACGTTTTGGTACGGCTAAATACACCAGGGGCTTATGTTTCCCGCGTTATGGTGTGATAAGTCCGAACACTTTCACAAGTGCGGCACCCCGAACTTATAGCATTATATGCATCGGCTCCGAATCATGTTCTTGGGTCAATAGTTGGGTTTTCCCGGCTCCCATGTTTTGGTACCTTACGTTCCGTTTTATCGGCTAAGGTAGCACTGGGAGAACCACTGCGATTGCGCCCCAGTTGAGCTGGGTTAACGCCTCAGTGGAGAAAGCTAAAACTGACCGTCATGATGAGGCGAGAGCTGGTCGCTGTTCGAGAGGTTCTTTGCGAGTCCCTAAAGACTTATGCCGCTTCGAGCGAGGAGCCGGATTCTGTCCGGCCAAGGCGTGGATAGCGCCCCAAATTCGGCCTTCGAAAACTAGGGGCTTCGCCGAAATTTAAAATTATAGAATTCTATGGCTAAGTGAGAGTGTTCAAGCATTATAAGTCCGGTTGCCTTGTTCGTTGTGTTGAGCGCCTCCCTCGATGGACCCAAATATGGGAACAAGAGTGCTCGAATTTATCCCGAACACCCCAGCACTCGTGGCATGGGGGCTGAAGCCGACGACTTGCCATCTCTCAGATTTGATAAACAGCCGCACAGAAGGTAATATTTTAAATTAACAAGGTGTTGCTTAGCGCATATGAACTAGTTTTCAGCGCACAGGATAACAAAACGCGAGTCTACTCAAAAACTTCTTCTTTGGAGCACTCACCCGCAATAATGTGGGCGCCCTTCAGCACACTCCTATAATACATCTCGGGCGTGCGATGCTCCTTGCCCTCTGGTGGGGGGTCCGTCACAAGCTTCTGGGCATCCATCTTGCCCCAGTGCACCTTTGCGCGGGCAAGGGCCCGACGCGCACCTCGATACAGGCGGAGTGCTTGATAACTTCAACCCACGGGCACGCGTCCACCAGCCGCCGCACCAGGCCGAAGTAGCTCCCAGGCATAGCCTCCTTAGGCCACAGCCGAACTATGAGGCCCTTCATGGCCTGTTCGGCTGCCTTGTGGAGCTCGACCAGCTGCTTCAGCTGGTCGCTAAGGGGCACCGAATGTCCGGCCTCAGCATACTGAGACCAGAAGACCTTCTCCGTTGAGCTCCCCTCCTCGGCCCGGTAGAATGCGGCAGCATCGGACACGCTGCGGGGAAGATCTGCGAACGCTCCTAGAGAGCTCCGAATTCGAGTAAGCGACAGGTAATTAACACTCACATGCTTACTTTGCATGAAAAATGCCTTACCCGCTGCTATTTTCTTCACCGCCTCTATCTCCTGGAGGGCCTTGTAGGCTTCGGCCTTAGCGGCTTTGGCACTCTCAAGAACCGTTGCAAGCTCAGACTCTCGAGTCTTTGAGTCACGCTCCAGGCTCTCCTGTTTCCTCACGAAATCCTGGAGCTCTTGCTGTACCTCCGCCACCCGCGCCTCCTGTTTCTCTCGCTCGATGCGCTCCGCAGCCGCATTGCATTCGGCCGCGGCCACAGCCTCCTTCAGGGTCGCCACCTCGTTAGTGGCCCCTGCAATCCCCCAGTTATCCTTGTCATTTTTCTTGCAACCAAATCCTTTTCTGTTAGGTACAATTTTCATAAGGTATTACTCACCTTCTTTTTCCTCGAGCTGCTTCTTGGCATGGCCGAGCTCGTTCTCGGACCGCTCGAGGTTTTCCTTCAAAGTATTGACCTCCGCAGTCAGTGCGGCAGAGGTCAGCAGCACAGCCTGCAATCCCATATTGACATATTTTCTTGACTCCTGCGTTTATCTTTCTAAAGATCCTCAGTCCGGCTTCTCTTTCCGAACACCGAACCGAGCATCAGGGGCTACTGTCTATGCGGTACCATTTTACATATATTGAAATTCTTACCTCAAAGCCTGTTAGAAGGCTGCTGCAGGCTTCGGTCAGCCCGCTCTTGGCGAGCTGAACCTTCTGAATCACCGCACTCATAACAGTGCGGTGTTCCTCTTTGATGGAGACGCAGTTGAGCGCCTCCAGCAAATTATCCGGCACCTCCGGTTGGATGGAGGCAGCCGGCGTCGCGGTCTTGCCCTTCTTACGAAGGGGTCGCCCGCCGGACTTCGGAGCCACTATGGGTTCCGGGGCTGAGTCCGGTGCAATGTCCGGGAGGTTGTCCTGCGACACCTCCGGGGCCCTCTCCTCCTGGTGGGTCCCTTCCTGGGATCCCACCTCGGCATCGTCCGCATCACGAGGGGTGGAGGCAGTCGGAAGAGAATCCATATCCGATGCCCCTAAGGACCCGCTCGACGAAGCGGGGAGATCATCCTTAGGCGGACTGCACGGTTGTATGCGGCATTAGAAAGACATAATGTGGCGGAAAACGAAAACCTTGAAGTTATTCGGGAGTCCGGATACTTACGATCTCGCAAGAGGCTTGGCCCTTGGAGGCCAGTCCTCGTCGTCATCACTAGCGTTGGCGGAACAGTCCGGGGGAAGAGTTTTTCCCCTCTTGGACCCTTCAGCCTCCCTTGTTTGGGAGGCCTTCCTTTTCTTCCCTCCCCCCGCTGGGGGAGAGGCTTTCTTCTTCTCCTCCTTGCCTTGGTGGGAGGAGTCGGCCTCGGATTCATCGTCCGATAGCACCTGAAAACGGGAACTCTTCTGATGCCCCGTGGCCTTCTTCTTGGCCTTCTTCTCTGGCACCACGTGGGGTGCCGAAGCCAGCAGCCCCGTTAGGCGGGCGTCAGCTGGGTCCTCTGGTAATGGGGCCGGACAGATAGCCTGTGCGGCCTTCTTCAGCCAGTCCTGTCAAAGGAAAGGGAGTTTAGATCCCGCATAGAGTCAAACTATGAATAACAAGCATCCCGTAAAAGACAATATCACTTACCTCGTCAGCTGGATGCTGCAAGCTGAATCCGCGATCTTCGGTAGCGGATGCGGGAGCCTCGACGCCCTTGAACAGCACCTTCCAGACCTCTTCGTACGTAGTGTCGAAGAGCCCATTCAAAGTCTGGTGCTGCGCCCGATCGAACTCCCACATATTGAAGCCCCGTCGTTGGCACGGGAGAATCTGGCGGATGAGCAGGACCTGGACTACGTTGACAAGCTTGAGATTCTTGTCCACCAGCTTTTGGACGCAGGCTTGGAGTCCGGTCAGCTCCTCCGAATCGCCCCAAATCCGGCCGCTCTCTTTCCAGGAGGTGATCCGTGTGGGGATGCCGGATCTAAATTAGGGGGCCGCTGCCCATTCGGTATCACGCGGCTCGGTGATGTAGAACCACCCCGATTGCCACCCCTTGATGGTTTCCACAAAGGTGCCCTCCAGCCACGTAACGTGGGACATCCTGCCCACCATGAAGCCTTCGCACTCCGCTTGGCTGCCCTTCACAACCTTCAGCTTGACACTGAAGGTCTTGAGCCACAAGCCGAAGTGGGGCTGGATGCAGAGGAAAGCCTCGCACACGACGATAAACACCGAGATGTTGAGAATAAAATTTGGGGCCAGATCATGGAAATCTAGGCCGTAGTAGAACATGAGCCCCTGTACAAAGGGATGAAGTGGGAAGCCCAGTCCGTGGAGGAAATGGGGAAGGAATACTACCCTCTCATGGGGCCTGGGGGTGGGGATGAGCTCTCCCTCGTCGGGGAGCCGATGCGCGATGTCACTGGACAAGTATCTGGCGCTGCGCAGCTTCCGGATATGCCCCTCCATGACGGAGGAGGCCATCCATTTGCCTCCCGCTCCGGACATATTTGGAGAAGGTTGAGGTGAGATGTGTGGGCTTGGGCGCTAGAGCTCGAGTTCGCAGAGATGGATAAGCCAAGGAGGAAGAAGGCGCAGGTAAAAAGGTTGGATCTTTATCCCCTTATATGGGCGGACAGAAACACGCATCCCCACCGGCCTGGTAAAACTTGCTTATCTCCCAAGCGTCACAATCAATGGCGCGGTTGGGTTACCCACGTCCGTATTGATGGGAATCCCGGAATAAGGGGAACACTAACTCTGCTTCGACAAGACGTGCCAAGGAAACCGCCTCGCTAAACGTGCTGAGGTGGAACAATAAAAACAATTCAAGTAAAGGCTTGGAAGTGGTGTGATGTCATGCCGCAGAATACGTCAGCAGATTGATCTTGTGTAATATTATTCTCTCTACGATGGTATGTGGAATTTATTTTTGCAGAACCGGACACTATCCTGGTGTTCACAATCTTCTATAAATTATTTGGAGGAGGAACCCGTCTTGCAATGCCGAAGACAATATGCGCGCCGGACTCGTCGTCATTGAAGCCTGGTTCAGGGGCTACTGAGGGAGTTCCGGACTAGGGGGTGTCCGGATAGCCGAACTACCATCGTCGGCCGGACTCCAAGACTATGAAGATACAAGATTGAAGACTTCGTCCCGTGTCCGGATGGGACTTTCCTTGCCGTGGAAGGCAAGCTTGGCGATACGGATATGTAGATCTCCTACCATTGTAACCGACTTTGTGTAACCCTAGCCCTCTCCGGTGTCTATATAAACCGGATGGCTTTAGTCCATAGGACGAACAACAATCATACCATAGGCTAGCTTCTAGGGTTTAGCCTCCTTGATCTCGTGGTAGATCTACTCTTGTAACCCACATCATCAATATTAATCAAGCAGGACGTAGGGTTTTACCTCCATCAAGAGGGCCCGAACCTGGGTAAAAACACCGTGTCCCTCGTCTCCTGTTACCATCCGCCTAGACGCACAGTTCGGGACCCCCTACCCGAGATCTGCCGGTTTTGACACTGACAATCGCGTTTTATGATACGGAGCCGCCGCCAAGCCCTAATCTCTCTCAGGAGGGCTGATCTGGAGTCCGTCCAGGGCTCCGGAGAGGGGGGTTCGTCGCCGTCGTCATCATCAACCATCCTCCATCACCAATTTCATGATGCTCACCGCCGTGCGTGAGTAATTCCATCGTAGGCTTGCTGGATGGTGATGGGTTGGATGAGATTTATCATGTAATCGAGTTAGTTTTGTTAGGGTTTGATCCCTAGTATCCACTATGTTCTGAGATTGATGTTGCTATGACTTTGCTATGCTTAATGCTTGTCACTAGGGCCCAAGTGCCATGATTACAAATCTGAACCTATTATGTTTTCATGAATATATGTGAGTTCTTGATCCTATATTGTAAGTCTATAGTCACCTACTATGTGTTATGATCCGGCAACCCCGAAGTGACAATAATCGGAACCACTCCCGGTGATGACCTTAGTTTGAGGAGTTCATGTATTCACTATGTGCTAATGCTTTGTTCCGGTTCTCTATTAAAAGGAGGCCTTAATATCCCTTAGTTTCCAATAGGACCCTGCTGCCATCGGAGGGTAGGACAAAAGATGTCATGCAAGTGCTTTTCCATAAGCACGTATGACTATATTCGAAATACATGCCTACATTACATTGATAAACTGGAGCTAGTTCTGTCTCACCCTATGTTATGACTATTACATGATGAACCACATCCAGCATAATTATCCATCATTGATCCGGTGCCTACGAGTTTTCCATATACTGGTTCTCCCTTATTTACTTTTCTGTTGTTACTATTACAATCACTACAAAAATACCAAAAACATTACTTTTGCTGTCTTTACTTTTGTTACCGTTACCTCCACTATCATATTACTTTGCTACTAAACACTTTGCTGCAGATACTAAGTTTCTAGGTGTGGTTGAATTGACAACTCAGCTGCTAATACTTGAGAATATTCTTTGGCTCCCCCTTGTGTCGAATCAATAAATTTGGGTTGAATACTCTACCCTCGAAAACTGTTACGATCCCCTATACTTGTGGGTTATCAATTCCCTACTGTCTTTGGGTGTGAAACTTTTTCTTCCCGTGTGTCCCTTTGCGCCGTAACCATGGACAATCTTCATCATTTAACTGGATGCTCGGGTCAATATTCACTCTGAAGGGAGCAATTTCATGAAACTTTTCATAATCTTCTGACATGTCTGTCTTGTCATCCACTCCCATGATGTTTCTTTTCCCTGAAAGAACTATGTGGCGCTTTGACTCATCATATGATGTATTCGCTTCCTTATCTTTTCTTTTTCTCGGCTTGGTAGACATGTCATTCACATAGAAAACCTGCGCCACATCATTGGCTAGGACGAATGGTTCGTCTGCATACGCAAGATTGTTGAGATCCACTGTTGTCATTCCGTACTGCGGGTCTTACTTTATGCCGCCTCTTGTCATGTTGACCCATTGCACTGAAACAAAGGGACCTTCAAATCAGGCCCATAGTCAAGTTCCCATATCTCCTCTACGTAACCATAATATGTGTCCTTTCCCCTATTGGTTGCTGCATCAAATCGGACACCACTGTTTTGGTTGGTGCTCTTTTTATCTTGGGCGATCGTGTAAAATGTATTCCCATTTATCTCGTACCCTTTGAAAGTCATTATATTGGAAGATGGTAACTAGGACAGTAAGTACAGGTCATCTTCAATATCGGCGTCATGCATGGCACATGTCTGCAACCAACCGGCGAAAGTCCTCGTTTGTTCACATGTAATCCAGTCTTCAGACTACTCCATGTTTTTGGAGCTTAGAATATTCTTGTGTTCCTCCATATACGGAGCCACCAAGGAGGAATTTTGTAGAACTGTGTAGTGTGCTTCAGTGAGAGAATGTCCATCCATACATATTATTTGATCTGGTCCTAGCGTGCCATTTCCACCCAGTCTGCCCTTATATCGCGACTTAGGAACACCAATCGGCTTAAGGTCAGGAATAAAGTCAACACAAAACTCAATGACCTCCTCATTTTCATGGCCCCTGGAGATGCTTCCTTCTGTCCTACCATGGTTATGAACATATTTCTTCAAGACTCCCATGAACCTCTCAAAGGGGAACATATTGTGTAGAAATACAGGACCCGGAACGGCAATCTCTTCGCATAGGTGAACTAGGACGTGCGTCATGATATTGAAGAAGGATGGTGGGAACACCAACTCGAAACTGATAGGACATTGCACCAAATCATTCTCCAACCTTGGTATGATTTCTGGATCGATTACCTTATGAGAGATTGCATTGAGGAATGCACACAGCTTCACAATGGCTAATCGAACATTTTCCGGTAGAAGCCCCCTCAATGCAACCTAAAGCAACTGCGTCATAATCACATGGCAGTCATGAGACTTTAGGTTCTGAAACTTTTTCTCTGCCATATTTATTATTCCCTTTATATTCTATGAGAAGCCAGATGGCACCTTCATACTGAGCAGGCATTCAAAAAAGATTTCCTTCTCTTCTTTCATAAGAACATAGCTAGCATGACCCTGACGTATGTCGTCCTTTCCGTGCATATGTTACTGGTCCTCCCGTGTCTCCGGTGTATCTTTTGTCTTCCCATACAAGCCAAAGAAGCCAAGCAAGGTCATGCAAAGATTCTTCGTCACGTGCATCACGTCGATTGTAGAGCGGACCTCTAGGTCTTTCCAATAGGGCAGGTCCCAAAATATAGATTTCTTCTTCCACATGGGTGCGCGTCCGTCAGCATCATTCAGAACAGATTGTCCGCCAGGACCCTTTCCAAAGATTACCTTCAAATCCTTGACCATTTGATGTACATCATCACCGGTACGGTGGCGAGGCTTTGTCCGGTGATCTGCCTCACCTTTAAAATGCTTGCCTTTCTTTCTTATGGGATGCCTGCTCGAAAGAAATCGACAATGTCCCAGGTACACATTTTTATTACAATTATCCAAATATATATTGTCGGTATCATCCAAACAGTGTGTGCATGCGCGGTATCCCTTGTTTGACTGTCCTGAAAGGTTACTGAGAGCAGGCCAATCATTGACGGTCACAAACAGCAATGCATGTAGGTCAAATTCTTCCTGTTTGTGCTCATCCCACACACGTACACCTTTTTCATTCCATAGCTGTAAGAGTTCTTCAACTAATGGCCTTAGGTACACATCAATGTCGTTGCCGGGTTGCTTAGGCCCTTGGGTGAGCACTGGCAACATAATGAACTTCCGCTTCATGCACAACCAAGGAGGAAGGTTATACATACATAGAGTCACAGGCCAGGAGTCGGTTCTATATCCGGCATATCTCGTAGTAGGGGTCTTAAGATAAGCGTCTTGGAGCGATGTTAGCATGGACACAGGGTTTTACCCAGCTTCGGGCTCTCTTGAAGAGATAATACCCTACATGATGCTTTTGATTGTATTACTATGGGGTGTAGTACAGAGTACATGTATCTACCACGTGATTGTAGTAATGAATATTAGTTGATCTATTGTCTAGCCTGGCCTCGGTTTCTATAACACACTGGAGGCCTAGGATTTTAGGAGAGTCCTCGGCTTGTGCGCCAAGTCTTGTGGAAACCTCCTTGTATGGGCATGGGCTGCCCGAAGTGGCCCATGAGTGAACCGCCATGGGGGTCCTCGGCCCGATCCACCTGATCGGGGGACAACGTGGTGAGTGCCGCCTAGTCCAGGACACCGTTAGTAGCCCCCTGAACTGGTCTTCAAGTTGGGGCCACTCCTCGATTCTTACGAAATGTTCTTCATCTTCGGTCGTCGGTCTTGAAAACGGGTTCAAAAATATTCTCATCTTCGATCTTGAGGATCGCCGAAGTGAATCTGAAGAGTTCACACATCGGGTATCCGAGGATCCCTGTCGGTGTCAAAACCGGCGGATCTCGGGTAGGGGGTCCCGAACTGTGCGTCTAGGCGGATGGTAACAGGAGACGAGGGACACGATGTTTTTACCCAGGTTCGGTCCCTCTTGATGGAGGTAAAACCCTACGTCCCGCTTGATTAATATTGATGATGTGGGTTACAAGAGTAGATCTACCACGAGATCAAGGAGGCTAAACCCTAGAAGCTAGCCAATGGTATGATTGTTGTTCGTCCTATGAACTAAATCCATCCGGTTTATATAGACACCGGAGAGGGCTAGGGTTACACAGAGTCGGTTACAATGGTAGGAGATCTACATATCCGTATCGCCAAGCTTGCCTTCCACGCCAAGGAAAGTCCCATCCGGACACGGGACGAAGTCTTCAATCTTGTATCTTCATAGTCTTGGAGTCTAGCCGATGATGGTAGTTCGGCTATCCGGACACCCCCTAGTCCGGGACTCCCTCAGTAGCCCCTGAACCAGGCTTCAATGACGACGAGTCCGGCGCGCATGTTGTCTTCGGCGGGTTCCTCCTCCGAATAATTTATAGAAGATTGTGAACACTAGGATAGTGTCCGGCTCTGCAAAATAAATTCCACATACAACCGTAGAGAGAATAATATTACACAAGTTCAATCTCTTGACGTATTTTGTGGCGTAATGTCACACCACTACCAAGCCTTCAAATTGTTTTTATTGTTCCATCGCAGCGCGTTTAGCGGGGCGGTTTCCTTGGCACGTCTTGTCGAAGCAGAGATCGTGTTCCCCTTATTCCGGGATTCCCATCAATACAGACGTGGGTAACCCAACCGCGCCATTGATTGCGGCGCTTGGGAGATAAGCGAGTTTTATCAGGCCGGTGGGGATGCATGTTTCCGTCCGCCCATATAAGGGGATAAAGATCCAAGCTTTTTACCTGCGCCTTCTTCCTCCTTGGCTTATCCATCTCTACGAACTCGAGCTCTAGCGCCCGAGCCCGCACATCTCACCTCAACCTTCTCCAAATATGTCCGGAGCGGGAGGCAAGTGGATGGCCTCCTCCATCACGGAGGGGCATATCCAGAAGCTGCGCAGCGCCGGATACTTGTCCAGTGACATCGTGCATCGGCTCCCCAACGAGGGAGAGCTCATCCCCACCCCTAGGACCCATGAGAGGGTAGTATTCCTTCCCCATTTCCTCCGCGGACTGGGCTTCCCACTTCATCCCTTTGTCTGGGGGCTCATGGTCTACTACGGCCTAGATTTCCATGATCTGGCCCCGAATTTTATCCTCAACATCTCGGCATTTATCGTTGTGTGCGAGGCCTTCCTCTGCATCCAGCCCCACTTCGGCTTGTGGCTCAAGACCTTCAGTGTCAAGACGAAGGTTGTGAAGGGCAGCCAAGCGGAGTGTGGAGGCGCCATGGTGGGCAGGATGTCCCACGTTACGTGGCTGGAGGGTACTTTCGTGGAAACCATTAAGGGGTGGCAATCGGGGTGGTTCTACATCACTGAGCCGCGTGATCCCAAATGGGCAGCGGCCCCCGAATTCAGATCCGGCATCCCCACACGGCTCACCTCCTGGAAAGAGAGCGGACGGATTTGAGGCGATTTGGAGGAGCTGACCGGACACCAAGCCTGCGTCCAAAAGCTGGTGGACAAGAAGCTCAAGCTTGTCAACGTTGTCCAGGTCATTCTCGTCTGCCAGATTCTCCCGTGCCAACGACGGGGCTTCAATATGTGGGAGTTCGATCCGGCGCAGCACCAGACTTTGAATGGGCTCTTCGACACTACGTACGAAGAGGTCTGGAAGGTGTTGTTCAATGGCACCGAGGCTCCCGCATCCGCTACCGAAGATCGTGGATTCAGCTCGCAGCGTCCAACTGACGAGGTAAGTGATATTGTCCTTTACGGGACGCTTGTTATTCATAGTTTGACTCTATGCGGGATCTAAACTCCCTTTCCTTTGATAGGACTGGCTAAAGAAGGCCGCACAGGCTATCTGTCCGGCCCCATTGCCAGAGGACCCAGCTGACGCCCGCCTAACGGGGCTGCTGGCTCCGGCACCCCACGTGGTGCCGGAGAAGAAGGCCAAGAAGATGGCCACGGCGACTCGGAAGAGTTCCCGTTTTCAGGTGCTATCGGACGATGAATCCGAGGCCGACTCCTCCCACCAAGGCGAGGAGGAGAAGAAGAAAGCCTCTCCCCCAGCGGGGGAAGGGAAGAAAAGGAAGGCCTCCCAAACAAGGGAGGCTGAAGGGTCCAAGAGGGGAAAAACTCTTCCCCCGGACTGTTCCGCCAACGCTAGTGATGACGACGAGGACTGGCCTCCAAGGGCCAAGCCTCTTGCGAGATCGTAAGTATCCGGACTCCCGAATAACTTCAAGGTTTTCGTTTTCCGCCACATTATGTCTTTCTAATGCCGCATACAACCGTGCAGTCCGCCTAAGGATGATCTCCCCACTTCGTCGAGCGGGTCCTTAGGGGCATCGGATATGGATTCTCTTCCGACTGCCTCCACCCCTCGTGATGCGGACGATGCCGAGGTGGGATCCCAGGAAGGGACCCACCAGGAGGAGAGGGCCCCGGAGGTGTCGCAGGACAACCTCCCGGACTTTGCACCGGACTCAGCCCCGGAACCCATAGTGGCTCCGGAGTCCGGCGGGCGACCCCTTCGTAAGAAGGGCAAGACCGCGACGCCGGCTGCCTCGATCCAACCGGAGGTGCCGGATAATTTGCTGGAGGCACTCAACGGCGCCTCCATTGAAGAGGAACACCGCACTGTTATGAGTGCGGTGATTCAGAAGGTTCATCTCGCCAAGAGCGGGCTGACCGAAGCTTGCAGCAGCCTTCTAACAGGCTTTGAGGTAAGAATTTCAATATATGTAAAATGATACCGCATAGACAGTAGCCCCTGATGCTCGGTCTGGTGTTCGGAAAGAAAAGCCGGACTGAGGATCTTTAGAAAGATAAACGCAGGAGTCATGAAAATATGTCAATATGGGATTGCAGGCTGTGCTGCTGACCTCTGCCACACTGACTGCGGAGGTAAATACTTTGAAGGAAAACCTCGAGCGGTCCGAGAACGAGCTCGGCCATGCCAAGAAGCAGCTCGAGGAAAAAGAAGGTGAGTAATACCATATGAAAATTGTACCTTACAGAAAAGGATTTGGTTGCAAGAAAAATGACAAGGATAACTGGGGAATTGCAGGGGCCACTAACGAGGTGGCGACCCTGAAGGAGGCGGTGGCCGCGGCCGAACGCAATCCGGCTGTGGAGCGCACCGAGCGAGAGAAACAAGAGGCGCGGGTGGCGGAGGTACAGTAAGAGCTCCAGGATCTCGTGAGGAAACATGAGAGCCTGGAGCGTGACTCGAAGACTCGAGAGTCTGACCTTGCAACGTCTCTTGACAGTGCCAAAGCCGCTAAGGCCGAAGCCTACAAGGCCCTCCAGGAGATAGAGGCGGTGAAGAAAATAGCAGCGGGTAAGGCATTTTTCATGCAAAGTAAGCATGTGAGTGTTAATTACCTGTCGCTTACCCGAATTCGGAGCTCTCCAGGAGCGTTCGCAGATCTTCCCCGCAGCGTGTACGATGCTGCCGCATTCTACCGGGCCGAGGAGGGGAGCTCAACGGAGAAGGTCTTCTGGTCTCAGTATGCTGAGGCCGGACATCCGGTGCCCCTTAGCGACCAGCTAAAGCAGCTGGTCGAGCTCCACAAGGCGGCCGAACAGGCCATGAAGGGCCTCATAGTTCGGCTATGGCCTAAGGAGGCTATGCCTGGGAGCTACTTCGGCCTGGTGCGGCGGCTGGTGGACACGTGGCCGTGGGTTGAAGTTATCAAGCACTCCGCCTGTATCGAGGGTGCGCGTCGGGCCCTTGCCCACGCAAAGGTGCACTGGGGCAAGATGGATGCCCAGAAGCTTGTGACGGACCCCCCACCAGAGGGCAAGGAGCATCGCACGCCCGAGATGTATTATAGGAGTGTGCTGAAGGGCGCCTGCATTATTGCGGGTGAGTGCTCCAAAGAAGAAGTTTTTGAGTAGACTCGTGTTTTGTTATCCTGTGCGCTGAAAACTAAGTTCATATGCGCGAAGCAACACTTGTTAATTTAAAATATTACCTTCTGTGGGGCTGTTTATCAAATCTGAGAGATGGCAAGTCGTCGGCTTCAGCCCCCATGCCACGAGTGCTGGGGTGTTCGGGATAAATTTGGGCACTCTTGTTCCCATATTTGGGTCCATCGAGGGAGGCGCTCAACACAACGAACAAGGCAACCGAACTTATAATGCTTGAACACTCTCACTTAGCCATAGAATTCTATAATTTTAAATTTCGGCGAAGCCCCTAGTTTTCGAAAGGCCGAATTTGGGGCGCTATCCACGCCTTGGCCGGACAGAATCCGGTTCCTCGCTCGAAGCGGCATAAGTCTTTAGGGACTCGCAAAGAACCTCTCGAACAGCGACCAGCTCTCGCCTCATCATGACGGTCAGTTTTAGCTTTCTCCACTGAGGCGTTAACCCAGCTCAACTGGGGCGCAATCGCAGTGGTTCTCCCAATGCTACCTTAGCCGATAAAACGGAACGTAAGGTACCAAAACATGGGAGCCGGGCAAACCCAACTATTGACCCAAGAACATGATTCGGAGCCGATGCATATAATGCTATAAGTTCGGGGTGCCGCACTTGTGAAAGTGTTCGGACTTATCACACCATAACGCGGGAAACATAAGCCCCTGGTGTATTTAGCCGTACCAAAACGTACGGATGCGACATGTCATAGATGAACATATGTGTAAGAAAGAAATGCAATTGGAAGCAAAAATGTGTTGCATTGCTTTATTCAAATAAAAACTGTTGTAAGTGCAGGACGATACAAGTGGTGCGGTAAGCAAGGGATGGGACTGTTTAACATGTCCCCCTCCAGGGGTAGGCTACGGAATAATGCATAAAACAGATTTAATGCTCATAATGGAGACCACCTGGATTTTTGTTGTAGCCTTTCTCCTTCCCTGGCTGTTGTATCGTGGGTTCGGCATGTCTGCTGCCGGACAGGGCCTCTGACGAACGGAGTCCTGTAGGTAAAAAATAAAAGGAAAAGAAAAAGAAACGACACACTTAAGAGCCCCTGGTGCGGTTGAGCCGCAGTTTGGGCTTATCGTGGTCGAGCCCCTTGCCCCATGCCCAGGGTATCTTCATAGCGTAATGGAGTACGCGAAGGGTCTGTCTTAATGTTTTACAGGGGCTGGGGTTGGGGCCGCACTGCTACGCGTGCTCGGAACGTGCCAGGTGGTCGTGTTGTAGGTTACTCCGGGCACGCTTAGCTATGTCCGGCCGCTTGGCAGCCGGACTCGAGAATTGCCTTAAAAGGCTGCTTTGTACTTCTGCGGCGAGAGCCGTTGTATGTTCCTCTGTTCGGAGGGAGCGTTCAGTGTTTCCGTTGACCGTGATGACTCCTCTAGGGCCTGGCATCTTGAGCTTGAGGTATGCGTAGTGCGGCACCGCGTTGAACTTTGCGAACGCGGTATGTCTGAGCAAGGCATGATAGCGTTGCGGAACGGGACTATGTCGAAGATTAACTCCTTGCTTCGGAAGTTATCCGGGGATCCGAAGACCACTTCCAGTGTAACTGAGCCTGTACAATTGGCTTCTACACCTGGTATGACGCCTTTAAAGGTCGTCTTGGTAGGTTTAATCCTTGAGGGGTCTATGCCCATTTTGCGCACCGTGTCCTGATAAAGCAGGTTTAGGCTGCTGCTGCCGTCCATCAGGACTGTGGTGAGATAAAATCCATCGACGATTGGGTCTAGAACCAATGCGGCGAACCCGCCATGGCGAATGCTGGTGGGGTGGTCCCTTCGGTCAAAGGTGATCGGGCAAGAGGACCATGGATTGAACTTCGGGGCAACTGGCTCCATCGCGTATACATCCCTGAGTGCATGCTTCTGCTCCCTTTTGGGTATGTGCGTGGCATATATCATGT
This sequence comes from Triticum aestivum, assembly GCF_018294505.1. Classification (NCBI taxonomy): domain Eukaryota; kingdom Viridiplantae; phylum Streptophyta; class Magnoliopsida; order Poales; family Poaceae; genus Triticum; species Triticum aestivum. Next base: position 59,448,459 of record NC_057795.1, on the reverse strand, counting down.
TCACCGTCCGCACCTGTGGGGGTAAACCCTTCTGTCCTCTATTTTTCGGCGGTCGGGTCTCTTCCTCGTCGTCTCTATGTAGCCCCTTGTCGCTGTTTTCAGCAATTAACTGGCCTGCCCGCTTGAACACCCAACAGTCCCTATTGGTGTGGTTAGCTGGCTTTTCAGGGGTGCCATGTATCTGGCACAAGCGGTCGAGAATTCGGTCCAAATTGGACAGACCCTGAGTTGTTTTTTGAATGGCTTTTTCCGTTGACCGGGTTTAGAACCTCTGAATCCGGCATTGACTGTTGTATCCTCACTGTTATCGCCGTTAATGCGGCGTTTGTTTTTGTTGCGACGCGACCTGCCACTATGGTCCTTGATATCCGGACTGCCATAATTTTTGTTGAGGTTGTTGCTGCGTCTTAGCCAGCTGTCCTCACCCACACAGAAGCGGGTCATGAGTGATGTAAGGGCTGCCATGGATTTCGGCTTTTCCTGTCCCAGGTGCCGGGCAAGCCACTCATCGCGGATGTTATGCTTGAAGGCCGCGAGGGCCTCGGCATCCGTACAGTCGATGATTTGGTTTTTCTTGGTTAAGAGCCATGTCCAGAATTGTCTGGCCGATTCGTCTGGCTGCTGAATTATGTGGCTTAGGTCATCTGCATCTGGTGGTCGCACGTACGTGCCTTGGAAGTTATCGAGGAATGCGGCTTCCAGGTCCTCCCAACTCCCTATTGACTCTGCTGGCAAGCTGTTAAGCCAGTGCCGGGCTGGTCCTTTAAGTTTGAGTGGGAGATATTTGATGGCGTGGAGATCGTCTCCGCGGGCCATGTGGATGTGGAGGAGATAGTCCTCGATCCAGACCGCGGGGTCTGTTGTGCCATCATAAGATTCAATATTGACGGGTTTAAACCCTTCTAGGATTTGATGATCCATTACCTCATCTGTGAAGCACAGTGGGTGTGCGGCGCCTCTGTACTGGGCGATATCGTGACGGATCTCAAAAGAGCTTTGTATGTTGTGTTCGGCCCGGCCGGACTTACTGTGTCCGGGGTGACGGTGATCCTCACGTATCGTGGGGCGCCCACGTGATCCATAGATCGATCTTGATTGTCTTGCCTTATCCTCCAATATGTATCGCAGGTCCGGAGTGTTCCCTTGTGGCCTTGTGCTTTTCGAGCGATGCCGGGGTAAGGGTCTAGTGAAGGGCCTTGAGGCCTCTCTGTCGCGACCACGGGGTGGTCGATCAGCCGTATTGTCTCCTGGTGAAGCGGGATCATATGCCTCCTCCTCTAATCAAGGGAGCAGCTTACGTTTGGGGTAGCTTTTGGAGGGGCGTTCGAGTTCATGCTCTTCGGCCGCGAGGACTTCGGTCCATCTGTCGGCTAGCAGATCTTGATCAGCTCTAAGCTTTGCTGCTTTTTCTTGAGGCTGTTTGCCATGGCCATAAGCCTGCGTTTGAAACGCTCCTGTTCGACGTGATCCTCAGGCACGACGAATTCGTCTCCGTCGAGGCTTGCCTCGTCTCCGGAGGGAGGCATATAGTCCTCTACCTCTTCTTCGGCCGCTCTCTCATGAGGGCTGGCGTCCCCCTCCTCCTGTGCTGGATCTTGCTGGAGTGGGTTGACTTCGGCGCTATCCGGTGTATTATTGTCTCCGGTGCCGGAATCCTCATTCTTGCTATGGCGGGATTTAGAGCGGCGCCGCTGACGCTGGCGCTTGCGCTGTTTCTTGGAGGGGTCATCCCCCGCTATTCCTTCGCCGTTCCCATCCTTTGGGATATCCACCATGTATATGTCGTATGAAGAGGTGGCTTTCTAGTGCCCGATGGGCGCTGGTTCTTGGTCGTCTCCGGCATCGTCGTCCATACCGTCGATGTCCTCAGAGTCGTAATCTAGCACGTCGGTTAGATCGTTGACAGTGGCTACCAAGTGGGTGGTGGGTGGGCTCTGACTTTCTTCATCGTCCGCATCCCAACCGTCCTGGCCGCAGTCCGGCCAGGCCTCTCCTGATAACGAGAGGTACTTTAGCGAACTCAAGATGTCGCCAAAAGGTGAGCGTCGAAAGATGTCCGCCGCGGTGAACTCCATGATCGGCGCCCAATCGGATTCGACTGGAGGGGGCGCAGGAGGTCCGGAGTCGGGCAAGGAGTCCGGCACCTCGGAGTCACGAGCTTCATGGGGGACAAGATAGGTGTTTGGCTCTATCGCTGTAGAGGTTGCAGCCCCCGAGGCGGTGTCTAGCCATCCATCCTTGGTCTGCACAGCCGGCTCCGAGTCGAAGATCGGAGCGGGTTCGAGTGCAGCCTCCAGGGTACTGTCCGGCTGGAGAGCTAAATCATGCCCATCGTGATAGTACGACACGCTCGGTTGTGGCTCGAATCCGTCGAGGATCAAGTCCCCGCGGATGTCAGCTGTGAAGTTCAGACTTCCAAATCTGACCTGACGGCCAGGGGCGTAGCCTTCGATCTTCTCCAGCTGGCCAAGTGAATTGGCCCGCAGTGCGAAGCCGCTGAATACGAAGATCTGTCCGGGGAGGAAGGTCTCACCCTGGACTGCATCGTCGTTGATGATCGAAGAAGCCATCGAGCCTATCGGTGACGACACAGAGGAACTCTCAATGAAAGCACCAATGTCGGTGTCAAAACTGGCGGATCTCGGGTAGGAGGGCTCGAACCTGGGTAAAAACATCGTGTCCCTCGTCTCCTGTTACCATCCGGCTAGACGCACAGTTCGGGACCCCCTACCCGAGATCCGCCGGTTTTGACACCGACAATCCCCTTTATGAATGCCTTGTTATTTTTACACCACACCTTGGGTTTGAAGTTGTTCCCATGCGACGGTGTCCTCTTGCATCCGAGCTCTAGCGCCGGACTGCTTTTGAGGTATCTTTTGCAGTCGAGCACCAACGTCGGACTGTATCCGAGCTCCCACGTCGGACTATATCCGAGCTCCAACGCCAGACTATATCCGAGGTGTCATAGATCACCTTAGTTTGAAAAAGTTAGAAGGAGGTTAAACCGAGCTTAATGCCGGAGATGCCCTCTATGGAGCCAGCCACTTGCAACCGAGCTTTATGTTGGACTGCTTCCAAGCTATCTTTTGTTGCCGAGCACCAACGCCGAACTGTATTCGAGCATCATCTCGGCCATGGGATGATTTTTATGAATTTAATTCTGATTTGTGCAATGTATTCTCTGCCAAGATATATAGCTAGTAGCTCTCAAGGTGTGCCTCGGCCAAAAATCTGAGATGCACATTAGAGGAAATAGTGATCGGCAGACGGGCCCTTGAGAAAGGGTTTTGAGAAGTCACCGTACTATATTAGCTTGATGCACAATAGGTCCCAGATGGTGCCCATTGTTGTCTGAAGATGCGTTTGCCCATAGTTCGGTCAAGCCGAACACTGAGCCCTTTGAATTTTCTGCATTGAATAGGCAATGTAGTAGCCCCCAAGAGACTAGTCGGGTGGCAACACCAGATCAGAGGATTATTGTGCCCCTTTAATATTAGTAAATGATAAGCTTGAAGCCCAGTAGCGCCCGAGCCTTAATGTGGGCACGGGTGGCGGAATTAAGGATCGATATCCAGAGTAAAATCACAAAGTATGTGTAATGATTCGATGTATCCAAGTACTCTACATCATTAATGCTCAGATTCGCATTGTACATAACTTTGTTGACTGACCATCGGCTTCAACCTCCTCGTCCAGCAGCCAAGGAGTGTTTGTCCTACTTAATAAAGACTTTATGAGGGCAAACATTTATGGCAAACAAGGCAATTCGGCCATACGGTTTTATAAACAAAGGTACGTGAAGAGACATGTTATATTACTTTTTAACGTAAGAAACATCTTCCAAAGAAAATAGTCCCGCTACTGATTCCTTTATTTGGGTTGTCATGCTAAGCATGATCATGAAACCTCAGCTCCGATCAATGTGGGAGCAAAATATTGAACATTTAGTTTGGGAAAAGTTCCTGAAGTATGTGCTCTTTAAAAAACCTAAATTTTCACTTCCGTCGTTGCCGACTAATTATATCCTTTAAGATCACTAGCTTTCGGCTTCACCCAGTCTGAGGTACTAACTCGGATGACCCGGTAGTAACAATCACAGAGGTGCTCCCTTTACCGCCTAGCCGAACAATCGGGAACGTAGGGGTAAGCACAGGACCCAGGCAACCTGATACATCTCCAACGTATCTATAATTTTTGATTGTTCCATGCTATTATATTCGCTTTTGGATGTTTATGGGCTTTATTCAACACATTCATATCATTTTTGGGACTAACCTACTAACCGGAGGCCCAGCCCGTATTGCTGTTTTTTTGCCTATTTCAGTATTTCGAAGAAAAGGAATATCAAACGGAGTCCAAACAGAATGAAACCTTCGAGAGCGTGATTTTTGGAACGAACGTGATCCGGAGAGCTAGGAGTGCAAGTCAAGAAGCTCCCGAGGACCCCACGAGATAGGGGGTCGCCCCCCCTATAGGGCGCGCCCCCCAGTTTCGTGGGCCCCTCGGGCGTCCACCGACGTACTTCTTCCTCCTATATATACCTACGGACCCCGAAAACATCCAGGAGCACCACAAAACACAATTTCCACCGCCGTAACCTTCTGTATCCGTGAGATCCCATCTTGGAGCCTTCGCCGGCACTCTGTCGGAGGGGGAATCGACCACGGAGGGCTTCTACATCAACATCCTTTCCCCTCTGATGAGTTGTGAGTAGTTTACCACAGACCTACGGGTCCATAGTTATTAGCTAGATGGCTTCCTCTCTCTTTTTGGATCTCAATACAATGTTCTCCCCCTCTCTTGTGGACATCTATTCGATGTAATCTCTTTTTGCGGTGTCTTTGTCGAGATCCGATGAATTGTGGGTTTATGATCAAGTTTATCTATGAATAATATTTGAATCTTCTCTGAATTCTTTGATGTATGATTGAGTTATCTTTGCAAGTCTCTTCGAATTATCAGTTTGGTTTGGCCTACTAGATTGGTCTTTCTTGCCATGGGAGAAGTGCTTAGCTTTGAGTTCAATCTTGCAATGTTCTTACCCAGTGACAGAAAGGGTTGCAAGACACGTATTGTATTGTTGACATCGAGGATAACAAGATGGGGTTTACATCGTATTGCATGAGTTTATCCCTCTGCATCATGTCATCTTGCTTAATGCGTTACTCTGTTCTTATGAACTTAATACTCTAGATGCAGGCAGGAGTCGGTCGATGTGTGGAGTAATAGTAGTAGATGCAGGCAGGAGTCGGTCTACTTGTTATGGACATGATGCCTATATACATTATCATGCCTAGATAATCTCATAACTATGCGCTTTTCTATCAATTGCTCGACAGTAATTTGTTCACCCACCGTAATACTTATGCTATCTCGAGAGAAGCCTCTAGTGAAACCTATGGCCCCCGGATCTATCTCTTATCATACTTGCTTTCAATCTACTTTATTTGCATCTTTACTTTTTGCATCTATATTATAAAATACCAAAAATATATTTATCTTATAATACTATCTCTATTAGATCTCACTTTCGCAAGTGGCCGGGAAGGGATTGACAACCCCTTTATTGCGTTGGTTGCGAGTTCTCAGTTTGTTTGTGTAGGTGCATGGGACTTTTGAGGAGCCTCCTACTGGATCGATACCTTGGTTCTCAAAACTGAGGGAAATACTTACGCTACACTTGCCGCATCACCCTCTCCTCTTCGGGGAAAACCAACGCTATCTTAAGACGTAGCAAGAAGGATTTCTGGCGCCGTTGCCGGGGAGGTCTTCGCTCAAGTCAAGACATACCAAGTACCCATCACAAACCCACCTCCCTCGCATTTACATTATTTACCTCTCGTTTTCCTCTCCCCCACTTCACCCTTGCCGTTTTATTCGCCCTCTCTTTCCCAATCTCCTCCTCTCTTTTCGCTTGCCTTTTTCCGTTACCCGTCTGTTCGCTCGTTTGCCTTGTCATCATGGCTATCTCGGTCTTTATCCCTTCGTCTCCCGATTTTGAAGTTCTTCACTTCAAGAAAGGACAAGGAGAAAATTTAAAAGATGCTTGGTTTAGGATGTTAGAATCTTATCGTAGTTGTGCCGTGGAAGGAGATTTCAAGATTTTAATGCGCAATTTTTATGTTGGGTTAACCCTATCCCATAGACAACTTCTTGATTTCGCCACAAAAGGACGTTTTATCGAAATTGATCCTAGTTTCGCTTATGAAATTATAGAAGGGATAGTAGGAGTACTTCCCCTAAAAAAGGGATCTTCATTCTCTCTTGAAGGAACTCAAATTTTAGAGAAACTTTGTGAATTGCAAAAAAATGTTGAACCACTTAAGAATATTGGTGGGAGTATCAACCACATGAATAACTTGATTGTACTTTGTAATAAGCGGTTGGATGCCTTAGATCAAAGGATCTCTGAGCATGAAGGGAAGCGCAAAGAGCCTCCCGGACCCGAACACAACTCCATTAAAAAGTCAAGTGCCAAAGATGGCACTACTTGAATCTATCTTTACTTTTATGCCTAGCTAGGGGCGTTAAACGATAGTGCTAGTTGGGAGGCAACCCAATTTTTCTTTATGTTTTTTTTGTTTTTACTCCTTTTTAGTAATAAATCTTGCATCTACTCTCTGTTTAGATGTGTTTTTATCTTTTAGTTAGTGTTTGTGCCAAGTAGAACCTATAGGATAACATACAATGATAGTTGATTTGATTCTGCTGAAAAACAGAAACTTTGCGCTCATGAGAAAAAATTCAATAAATCACAGAAACATGCTTTTGCATTGAATCTTTTTGCTGCTGATCAATAAGAAAATTTTCCAGTACGTCTTAGTTTGGTAGGATTTTTGGAGTTCCAGAAGTTTGCGTTAGTTACAGATTGCTACATACTGTTCTGTTTTTGACAGATTCTGTTTTTTGTGTGTTGTTTGCTTATTTCAATGCATCTATGGCTAGTAAATTAGTTTATAAACCATAAGGAAGTTGGAATACAGTAGGTTAAACAGCAAAATAAATAAAGAATGAATTCATGGCAGTACCTTATGTGGTGGTTTTGTTTTCTTTCACTAATGGAGCTTATGAGATTTCCTGTTGAGTTTTGTGTTATGAAGTTTTCAAGTTTTGGGTAAAGCTTTTATGGACTATGGAATAAAGGGTGACAAGAGCCTAAGCTTGGGGATGCCCAAGGCACCCCAAGATATTCAAGAATAGCCAAAAGCCTAAGCTTGGGGATTCCCCGGGAAGGCATCCCCTCTTTCGTCTTTGTTCATTGGTAACTTTACTTGAAGCTATATTTTTATTCGCCACATGATATGTGTTTTGCTTGGAGCGTTGTGTATTATATTAGTCTTTGATTTTTAGTTTACCACAATCATCTTTGCTGTACACACCTTTTGGGAGAAGCCTATTTGATTGGAATTTGCTAGAATACTCTATGTGCTTCACTTATATCTTTTTGAGCTTGATAATTTTTGCTCTAGTGCTTCACTTATATCTTTTAGAGCAAGGAGGTGGAATAATTTTGAAGAAATTGCTAGTCTCTCATGCTTCACTTATATTATTTTGAGAGTCTTTTAGAACAGCATGGTATTTGCTATGGTTACAAAGTTGGTCTTAGAATGATGATCATCCAAGTTGGGTATAATAAAAACTATTATAGAAAAAGAATTAGATGCTATGATCAACTTGATGCTTGATAATTGTTTTGAGATATAAAGGTAGTAATGTTAGGGTCATGCTAGTGGGTAATTATGAAATTGAGAAATACTTCTGTTGAAGTTGGCATGTCCCGTAGCATGCACGTATGGTAAAAGTTGTGTGACAAATTTGTTGCATGAGGTGCTCTTTTGAGTGTCTTCCTTATGAGTGGCAGTCGGGGACGAGCGATGGAATTTTTTCCTACCAATCTATCCCTCTTGGGGCATGCGTAGTAGTACTTTGCTTCGAGGGCGAAGTAGACTTTTGCAATAAGTATATGAGTTCTGTTTTGACTAATGCGAGTCCATGAACATATGCACACTTATCCTTTTACTTTGCTAGCCTTTATTATTACCACACAACTCTCGCCGGTATTGAACCCTTTATTTACCTTCCTCAAAACAGCCACCATACCTACTTATTATGGCATTTCCATAGTCATTCCGAGATATATTGCCATGCAACTTTCCACCGTTCCGTTTATTATGACACGTTTCATTATTGTCATATTGCTCTTTGCATGATCATGTAGTTGACATCGTATTTGTGGCAAAGCCACCTTCATAATCTTCATACATGTCGCTCTTGATTCATTGCATATTCCGGTACACCGCCGGAGGCATTCATATAGAGTCATATCTTGTTCTAGCTTTGAGTTGTAATTCTTGAGTTGTAAATCCATAAAAGTGTGATGATCTTCATTATTAGAGCATTGTCCTAGTGAGGAAAGGATGATGAAGGCTATGATTCCCCCACAAGTCAGGATGAGACTTTAGACTTTACAAAAAGAAAGAAAAAATGAGAAAAGAAAAAATTGAGAAAGGCCAAAAAGAAAAAAAAAAGAGGCCAAAGAAAAGAAAAAAAAGAAAAAAGAAGAAGAGAGAAAATAATAAAATGAGAGAAAAAGAGAGAAGGGACAATTGCTACTATCTCTTTTTCCACACTTGTGCTTCAAAGTAGCACCATGATCTTCATGATAGAGAGTCTCCTATGTTGTCATTTTCATATGCTAAGTGGGAATTTTTCATTATAGAACTTGGCTTCTATATTCCAATGATGGGCTTCCTCAAAGTGCCCTAGGTCTTCATGAGCAAGCAAGTTGGATGCACACCCACTTAGTTTCTTTCATTGAACTTTCATATATTTATAGCTCTAGTGCATCTGTTGCACGGCAATCCCTACTCACTCACATTGATATCTATTAATTGGCATCTTCCTATAGCCCGTTAGTATGCCTAGTTGATGTGAGACTATCTTCTCCCTTTTTGTCCTCACAACCACCATATACCACCATAGTGCTATGTCCATGGCTTGCGCTCATGTATTGCGTAAGAGTTGAAAAAGCTGAAGCGCGTTAAAAAGTATGAGCCAATTGCTTGGCTCGTCATCGGGGTTGTACATGATGGGAGTATTTTGTGTAATGAAAATGAAGCATGGCCTAACTATATGATTTTGTAGGGATAAGCTTTCTTTGGCTATGCTATTATGATAGGGCATGATTATTTGTTAGTATGCTATGAAGCATTATTATTTTTATGTTTTATAAGTTTTTATCTTGAATCATTTGGATCTGAACATTCATGCCACATGAAAGAAAATTACATTATGAATTATGCTAGGTAGCATTCCACATCAAAAATTTCTTTTTTATCATTTACCTACTCGAGGACGAGCAGGAATTAAGCTTGGGGATGCTTGATATGTCTCCAACGTATCTATAATTTTTTATTGTTCCATGCTATTATATTCACTTTTGGATGTTTATGGGCTTTATTCTACACATTTATATCATTTTTGGGACTAACCTACTAACCGGAGGCCCAGCCCGTATTGCTGTTTTTTTGCCTATTTCAGTATTTCGAAGAAAAGGAATATCAAACGGAGTCCAAATGGAATGAAACCTTTGGGAGCATGATTTTTGGAACGAACGTGATCCGGAGAGCTTGGAGTGCAAGTCAAGAAGCTCCCGAGGACCCCACGAGATAGGGGGCCGCCCCCCTGTAGGGCGCGGCCCCTGTCTCATGGGCCCCTCGGGCGTCCACCGACGTACTTCTTCCTCCTATATATACCTACGGACCCCGAAAACATCCAGGAGCACCATGAAACACAATTTCCACCGCCGTAACCTTCTGTATCCGCGAGATCCCATCTTGGAGCCTTCGCCGGCACTCTGTCGGAGGGGGAATCGACCATGGAGGGCTTCCACATCAACATCCTTGCCCCTCCTATGAGTTGTGAGTAGTTTACCATAGACCTACGGGTCCATAGTTATTAGCTAGATGGCTTCTTCTCTCTTTTTGGATCTCAATACAATGTTCTCCGCTCTCTTGTGGAGATCTATTCGATGTAATCTCTTTTTGCAGTGTGTTTGTCGAGATCCGATGAATTGTGGGTTTATGATCAAGATTATCTATGAATAATATTTGACTCCTCTCTAAATTCTTTTATGTATGATTGAGTTATCTTTGCATGTCTCTTTGAATTATCAGTTTGGTTTGGTCTACTAGATTGGTCTTTCTTGCCATGGGAGAAATGCTTAGCTTTGGGTTCAATCTTGCGTTGTTCTTACCCAGTGACAGAAAGGGTTGCAGGACACGTATTGTATTGTTGCCATCGAGGATAATAAGATGGGGTTTACATCATACTGCATGAGTTTATCCCTCTACATCATGTCATCTTGCTTAATGCGTTACTCTGTTCTTATGAACTTAATACTCTAGATGCAGGCAGGAGTCGGTCTATGTGTGGAGTAATAGTAGTAGATGCAGGCCGGAGTCGGTCTACTTGTTATGGACGTGATGCCTATATACATGATCATGCCTAGATAATCTCATAACTATGCGCTTTTCTATCAATTGCTCGATCGTAATTTTTTCACCCACCGTAATACTTATGCTATCTCGAGAGAAGCCTCTAGTGAAACCTATGGCCCCCGGGTCTATCTCTTATCATATTTGCTTTCAATCTACTTTATTTGCATCTTTACTTTTTGCATCTATATTATAAAATACCAAAAATATATTTATCTTATCATACTATCTCTATCAGATCTCACTTTCGTAAGTGGCTGTGAAGGGATTGACAGCCCCTTTATTGCGTTGGTTGCGAGTTCTCAGTTTGTTTGTGTAGGTGCGTGAGACTTTTGAGGAGCCTCCTACTGGATTGATACCTTGGTTCTCAAAACTGACGGAAATACTTACGCTACACTGGCTGCATCACCCTCTCCTCTTCGGGGAAAACCAACGCTAGCTCAAGACGTAGCACAACCCAACTTGGCCAAAATCTTAAGTCAAATTGATGCATATTTATGGCTTTATAATGATGATTATGGAAGGCAGCCCTCGTAATATTAGATACAAACGCTGATGATATGTTTATTTAGACTCTGTTGTGACCGTTTATCAGTTGAAAGTGGCCCATCGTCGTCTTCCATCCCCTTGTAGATGCTATGCAGGGTGTTTCCGCAATAACAAACAACCCTTAGCCGACGTCTCGGTGCCCGAAGGCGGGCGTGTTAGTGGAAACGAGGCGATCAGATATGCGGGCTTTATAACTTTCACTTAGTCATAGGAGCTTTAAAGTTGGGAGGCCAGCTACTAGCCCTTGGTTAGTGTTCGGCGACAGCCGAGGTAAAGCCGTAAACACTTCGGCCAATGTTATGAACGGCCCATCATTTAACATAGTCATCGGATCGCTGACCAGTTTACGCTTATTGTGACAGTCAGTTTTCGGCTTTCTCCACTAAGGTGCTTAACCAAGCGAGCTGGAAGCATAATCGAAATGGTTCTCCCATTGCACACCTAGCCGAACAAAGCGGAACGTAGGAGGCAAGCACAGGAGCCGGGCAACCCAACTATTGACCGAAGACACAAGTCGAAACCGATGCATATATAGCAATATCCGAAAACGTTTGTGCCGAATCTCTAAAGGTGTCTGGCGTTTGCACGGCGAGACTTATGCTGGAAACACAAAAATGGTTTAAAAGTGCCACAGGCTTGGAAAACCAAAAAACTTCAGTAAAAACTTTAAGCCGGGCAATCCAATAATTGGTAACAAATAATCTATGCAAAGTGAGTAATAAAAGAGTCTGTGTGTCGAACACTTGATGAGGTAGAGCTCTCTCAACGATGCCGAAGTCCCTGAGGCAACCGAGCATGTCGGTATGGCAATTTGACCAACAAGGTGATCACGCGAGCCGATTTATGCCGATTGGGGCGACGACGTCGGCTTGCCGAAGTGACCACGTGACACAGTCGAAGTCGATTACCACGACTTGGTTGACGCAAGGGGGACGATGACTTCGGCTTGCCGAGGTGTTAGCATGGCCAAACTTAAATAGATTGCCTGCACACACAAAGTAGTGCAACCAAGAAATAAAAAAAAGGGTGCATAATTAATTTATGCGAAGTGAAAAAGTTTGGTCAATATGGCCTGTGCGCTGAGGCTTTCTCGACGGCGCGATGGCGTTGTGGCCCGGCGATGTCGACGAAGGTCGGCCTGCCCATGTGCCAGGGAGGAGCTAGCCAGACCGATGCTAGGTACAAGTGTCGACAAAATATCTCTACAAAAATAATGCAGTGCAAAACAACAGAAAATATTCTGTGTGCAATAATTTTAGGAGCTAACCGAATAGTTAGGAAAAATAAAACCTGTTCGGCGACGATGACCCGGACTGATTGCAAAATAGGAGTTGGAAAAAATTCTCCCTGATGTGTGTTCGGAGGTCCTCATCTCCATGTGGTTGCTCGGGACGTGCTGCCGCCACTCCATGTGTGTGTTGCCGCGTGTGCGCCCCTGAGAAGCCGATCAAGCCGGTGCTAGCCCCCATAACATGGTGGCAACAATGGCCAAAAAAGGACTATTGAATTAGTAATCCAAGATGAATTAGTATATCCAAGTAAAAAGAGGATATCTATCAATTAAATATGGAAAACATGATCAATTTAGCACAAGTAGTACTTCCCTTGCTAGTATATTCATGATTACGCTTTTACTTTGCTAGCTTGATTATGGGACTTGCGGGGATCATCTCCTCCTGTGACTTTATGTACGGATGAGGCCGCCGCGTCGACGAACCAAATTTTAAATCGGTTGCTAAAGGTCTACACAGAAAAAATCGTGCAAACTAGAAGAATAAAATCCAGTGCGTATTTAATATATACATTGTGCGGGTAACTGGAAAAATAGAACCTGATATTCCTGTTCGAGTAGCTTGGCATAGAACTCCGTGAGGAGCAAAGTGTGCAGACGAACAAACTTGGTCTTTGATCCAGCAAACTGTCTAGGGTGAGCCGCCGCCATGAGGGCGGCAGGGATACCCGTCGCATAACTTTGCCGGCCATTGGAGTTCGGAACCGTAGATGCGTTTTGGATGGACTTGCATGCATGTACGCCAGCTGCCGCCAATCCCTCTATAATTTGATCGGATTGTCCTGCACACAGACTCTTTCATCCAAATTCCTCTCGATTTGATCTGGCACAAATCTGTGCGCATAAAAGAGTGCAAACCAGTAATAATAATCGAAAAAAGAATAGTGGATAATTAATTTATGCTAAGCAAATAATTTGATAAATATAGCCTGAACGCAGTGGTCGGTTTGGTGGCATGATGTCGCGGCTGTGGACGTTGACGCATGTCAGAGTTCGGCGAGCGACAGTAACCAGGCGTTCGCACTGGCGTCGTGATGAAGTTCAAGTACATAACGCGCAATATGTGCCGACCTGTGGACAGGAATATAGGCTCCAAATTGCGAGCAATTAGCACACTTTGATAGAATAAACAATCAGACATAAAGATGTACAAGGAGACTAGTAGTAATACGTCCATGGAAAGCAAACTATACTACCATTAGGTAGAGGCGTACACCGCCTTTCTAGCTAAACAATAAAGAAAAAGAAGGGTCAAATCTCCCTTTGACTTGCAGCTTGACCGGCCTGTGTCCGATCGGGAATCCTACGCTGGAGCGCCCCTTGATGGATTGGGTTTTCTTTGTAGGATTTGCACAAACTGCTCTCTGCGTGTTGGCCTCCTTGAGACCTTCATCGCACACGTGAGTCTAGTTACTGCAGCATAGCTCCGGTCCGGCGTATTGCCCGACGCAGGGTTCGGCCTGTGGCAGCTATCTTTTTTATCCTAATCCGCCTGTGACCTAGGCAGCACGGAGCGAGCGGCAATGATTTGAAAAAAAAAGATAATTCACGTAGAACAAGATATATAACTCAAAAGATATCACATGATCGTTTAATTTGATTCCCATCGAACCGCGACGAATACCTAGCAGGCTCTCAATGAAAGCACCAATGTCGGTTCTATATCCGGCATATCTCGTAGTAGGAGTCCTAAGCTAAGCGTCTTGAAGCGATGGTAACATGGACACAGGGTTTTACCCAGCTTCGGGTTTTCTTGAAGAGATAATACCCTACATACTGCTTTTGATTGTATTACTATGGGGTGTAGTACAGAGTACATGTATCTACCACGAGATTGTAGTAATGAATATTAGCTGATCTATTATCTAGCCTCGCCTCGGTTTATATAACACACCGGAGGCCTAGGGTTTTAGGAGAGTCCTCGGCTTGTGCGCCAAGTCATGTGGAAACCTCCTTGTATGCGGCATGGGCTGCCCGAAGTGGCCCGTGAGTGAACCGCCATGGGGTCCTTGGCCCGATCCACCTGATCGGGGGATGACGTGGTGAGTACCCTCTAGTCCAGGACACCGTCACCAGGTGCTATGGTTGCTGCTTTGCTCCCCAAAAGGATTAATGCCATTTGCGCTTAGACCAAACAATATCCTTGTGTCACCTGAAAGTCGTTCCAGTATTTTCTCTCGATTTTTCTCCACCGCGACCCGTCATAGGGTACTCTCAACTTCCCGTCTTTCTTACGGTCTTCTCTGTGCCATCGCATCGACTTGGCATGCTAGTTGTTTTGGAACAAACGTTTCAATCGTGGTATTATAGGAGCATACCAAATCACCTTGACAGGAATCTTCTTCCTAGGGCGCTCGCCCTCGACATCACCAGGGTCATCGCGGCTAATCTATAACGCAATGCACCGTATACCGGGCACGCGTTCAAATCCTCGTACTCATCGCCGTAGAGGATGCAGTCATTAGGGTATGCATGTATATTCTGCACCTCTAATCCTAGAGGGCAGACAGCCTTCTTTGCTTCTTACGTACTCTCGGGCAATTCGTTGTCCTTTGAAAGCATCTTCTTTAACATTATCAGAACTTTCCAAATTCCTTGTCAGATACACCATTCTCTGCCTTCCATTGCAACAGTTCTAGTGTGGTGCCCAGCTTTTTCTTGTCAGATTCGCAATTCGGGTACAACAATTTCTTGTGATCTTCTAACATGCGCTGCAACTTCTTCTTCTCCATTTCACTTGCGCATTTTCTCTTTGCATCGGCAATGGCCCGACCTAGATCATCAGCGGGCTCATCTGATGCCTCTTCTTCAGCTTCTTCCCGCATTGCCGGCTCAACTTCTTCCCCCATTGTTGTACCATTGTATTTAGGAAACTCATGGTCAGGATAGTTGTCGTCGTCCTCTTCTTCTTAATTGTCTTCCATCATAACCCCTCTTTCTCCGTGCTTGGTCCAAACATCATAGTGGGGCATGAAACCGGACTCAAATAGGTGGATGTGAATGGTTCTTGACTTAGAGTAATTCAGATCATTCTTACAGTTAGCACATCGACAAGGCATAAAACCATCCGCTTGCTTGTTTGCCTCAGCCGCAAGCAAAAAAGTGTGCACGCTATTAATGAACTAGGGAGAGCATCGGTCATCGTACATCCATTACCGGCTCATCTTCATTTACACAGCACCGAAAAGACCAAATTAATACAAGTTCATACATAAAGTTTGTACATAAAGTTCATACAACACTTATTCTCATAAAACAACATACAAATAACTCTCTAGCTAAAGCATTTAAATGCAACAACGAATGCGATCAAGATGGAAACTAAGGCAACAATTGATCCAACAGCATAATGATACCAAGCCTCACTATCGATGGCATATTTTCTAATCTTTCTAATCTTAAAGCACATTCTCTCCATCTTGATCTTCTGATCATCGACAACATCGGCAACATGCAACTCCAATTCCATCTTCTCCCCATCAATTCTTTTCAATTTTTCTTTCAAATACTCGTTTTCTTTTTCAACTAAATTTAACCTCTCGACATTAGGGTCGGTTGGAATTTCCGGTTCACATACCTCCTAAATAAAAATATGTATGTCAACTTGATGGTCATAATTTGTTATAAACACAAAATGCAACTAATAGTTATAAAAGAGAACATACCACATCCGAATCATAACCCGGACGAGGGCCGACGGGGATGGATATCAAAACCATGGCACTATGTATA
The DNA here is from genome assembly GCF_018294505.1 of Triticum aestivum. NCBI lineage: Eukaryota > Viridiplantae > Streptophyta > Magnoliopsida > Poales > Poaceae > Triticum > Triticum aestivum. Next base: position 59,432,391 of record NC_057795.1, on the reverse strand, counting down.
ACAAACAACGTACATGTAAGATAATTATACAAATAACTATATATCTAAATAACACAAACATGATTTTTTTCTTATATTAAAAAGATAAGAACAACAGGCTCACCACAAGATGGTGCCGGCGACGGGACGGTGCGGGCGATCGATGGTGGTTAGGACGGAGACTGGAAGGCACTAAGTAAACCACACCTACATATGCAAACTAAGAGCTATTTTGACCTCAAATTGCATATAAATCAAATAAACTACAACATATATAATTCCTCCCAAACTAAAAACCCATAAATCACTATACTTATAGAGCATTGTAAAAGCTAATGTAGCAATGAGAGATGAAAGGACAGAGTTGCTAACCTTTGTGATCACTTGGATGGATGGGGTGTCTTCAAATGTTGGAAAATTTTGGCAAAAATGGAGGTGGGAGCTCGGGCAAGAGGGGAAGAAAACAGGGAGGAGGGGAAAAACAGAGGGCTTCGGCTCGGGCTGGAAGAAGGACTATATATAGTGATATCTGTAGTCCCGGTTGGTTACACGAACTGGGACTAAATGTGAACTTCTAGTCCCGGTTCGTGGCATGAACCGATACTATAGGTCATGGTGGGGCTGCAGCCTGACACAAGCCTGTCACCACCTCTTTAGTACCGGTTTGTGGCACGAACCGCTACTAATGAGATCCGTCCATCTAGCCATTGGAACCGACACTAATGGTCACATTAGTGCCGGTTCCACTGGCGGAGCTACTCACAGGCAAAACCGTGTCGTGGCCCGCCCAGCAAAGTCACGAAACCGTGTATATTGTAGTTAATTACTGTACACATGTGCTACAGTATACACGGGTGGCCCGCCCAGTATTTCTGTGCTAGCTCCGCTAGTGGCCGGTTCTATTACAAACCGGGACTAAAGAGTTGAACATTAGGCCATTTTTCTACCAGTGAAGATGAGATCTATATGTCCGCAATAGATAAACGAATCTCGTCTACATCATGTCATCATTCTTATTGCATTACTCCGTTTTCCCATGAACTTAATACACTAGATGCATGATGGATAGCGGTCGATGTGTGGAGTAATAGTAGTAGATGCAAGCAGGAGTCGGTCTACTAATCTTGGACGTGATGCCTATATAATGATCATTGCTTGGATATCGTCATGATTATTTAAAGTTCTATCAATTGCCCAACAGTAATTGTTTTCCCACTGTTTGCAATTTTTCTTAAGAGAAGCCACCAGTGAAACCTATGGCCCCCGGGTCTTTCTTTTCATCATATTTGCCTTTGCGATCTATTTTCCATTTCATTTATTTTTAAATCTATTAAACCAAAAATAAAAAATATATTGCTGCAATTTATTTGTTCCGCGATCTATTTATTCTATCTACCACTTTTACCTCACGTTATTTGCCTATCTTGAGGCGTCGTACCCGGAAGGGATTGACAACCCATTTACACGCTGGGTTGCGAGTATTTGTTATTTGTGTGCAGGTACTGTTTATGTGGTGTGAGGAGGTTCTCCTACTGGTTCGATAACCTTGATCTCATCACTAAGGAAAATACCTACCATCCCTATACTGCATCATCCCTTCCTCTTTGGGGAAATACCGACGTAGTTCTAGCAGACATCAAAACGAATTTATGGCGCCGTTGTCGGGGAGGATCTTCAACATCAATCAATTCCTAATCAAAAATCTCATCTCCTTGCAATTTACATTATTTGACATTTGCCTCTCGTTTCCCTCTTTTTCGCCCGCCGTTTTCTCGTTAGATCTCTTCTTTGCTTGTGTGCCATGTGTCTTCTATTTGCTTGCATCTTTGCTTGCTAAATATATCTTGATATGGATCCTCATCCACTTGCTATTCTTTTTAAGAGATCCAATTATCATAAACAAATTGCTAGTGATTTGAGTACACTAGATTATCTTTATGAAGATTTGCTTAAGATTCGTGAATCTGGAAATTGTGATGAAGAAATTTATGAAGTGATTCATGATAGCTCTCTGAATGAAAAGCATGATTGCAATGATTTTACTATAAATTCTATTAATGTCAATTGTGCTAATAATATGCAAAACCCCAAGCTTGGGGATGCTAATTTTGCTATGTCCACTACTTATTGCAATGATCATGATTGGGGTGATTCTTCTTATGATCTTGAAAATTTATTTAAGCCCAGTGATGAATATGAGATTGATAATAGTGTTTGCAATAATATTGACGATTGAGCGGCATCCGCCCGGGTGGTCTGCGTAAGCACCTGCCTTGTATAAGGAGGTAGCCAGGACTGATCCCGACTGTACACGCAACATGCAGGAGTGCAAAGACTGATGGGCCCATGACCCCTGCATGCTCAGGATATAGACCAGCGTGCTGGCCTCTCTGTTGAGCCTAGGTAGGACTACGACGTGTTGATCTTCCGAGGCTGGGCATTACCCAGAAAAGTGTGTCCGGCCAGAGTAATCGAGCGTGTTGGGTAATGTGGTGCACCCCTGCAGGGAAGCAATCTATTCGAATAGTCGTGATCATGGTAATAGAACGACTTGGAATTGTATTCCAACCTCTTACAACTCAACCCAAGTACTTGATAAAACACACCTAGATAAGTGATAGATACAACCCGGTGATCGCTCTCTCACAGGGAGATGAGGAGAGGATCTCCGGGTAGGATTATGCTATACGATGATACTTGTTACCATGCCAGCTACTCTCTTCTACTGCTTCAAGATGGTGGCTGCCAGAAGGCGTAGTTGTAATGCCCCGGATACAACTTTCCATATTCGTAACTCCAACTCTTGCCTTTTCCGGAGATGCGATATGATATTTCCTCCATGGTTGGGTTTTTGCCTTTTGTTTTGCATTTTGTTCATGTCTCGCATTTCATCTCATAGCATCATGCGCATTGCATCTGCATGTTTTCATAAAATGTGCATCCGTTGTTAGTTGCCGCTTCTTCCTCATCTCTGTTGACCTTTCTCAGACCGACCATTCTGCTGTTGCCCGACCTTTTGACCCTCTTTGCTCAATGCTCGAACGCCTCGCGCACGTCCGAAAGCTGTCCCGAACCCGGATTGTTGTTACCGGTGGGTCCGGATCATCCCCAAGCATCCCTAAAACATCTACGTTTATTTGTTGGACTCCACTAAGCCATTTATTTTCGACCGTCCGATGTCAATCGAAGGATCAGATTAGCCCCTAACCTAATCCTGGTGATATATATATATATATATATATATATATATATATATATATCATCCAACCCTAGATCCTAGGGGTCTTGTCCCATCGATCCCATCGCGCCGCCACTCCACCTGGTTTCCTCGGGATCCCTCCTGGACCAACCAGCAGCTTCCTCCCTGATCCAAAAAATTCCTCTCTCGTTCTCCACCAGCCACCACCAAATCCTCCTCCCTGCCTCGATCCAGCCCACAAGAGAGGAGCTCCTCCTCTGCTTTCTCCTCGAGACCGCAACAACAGCGCAGCGCCCTAGCGCACTTCGCCTCGCCTGACCTGCTGGACCCCGCCGCCTCCACGACGGAGCTCGTCGGAGCAAGCAGCACCAGGCCGTCCCTGCACCATGCTCTCTTTCTTCTCCTTCCCCGTGCCCTCTCCCTCCTGACCACTCTTGCCCTTTCATGGTCCGCAGCAGAAGGAACGCCAAGCCGCCGCCCTGGAGCTTCTCCGCCGTCGGCGCCCTTCTCCAGCGCCCCAAGTCCCGCATGAATGCCCGTCGACAGCGTAGCCTTCGACCCTGCCTCTCCTCCCCGAGCACCTCGTCCCCAACGCCGACAAGTTCACCACTGCCAAGACCTTGCCTCGCTGGATCCGCCTCCCACTGCCGGGAATCGGTTACCCTCGATCTCGCCCCGCCTCCGGTGGTCGTCTCGCATTCTACCGTCGCCGGAAACACCAGCGCCACCACCACCCGTCTTCCTGGAACGCACGCAGCCCCAAGTCCGACGCTCGCTCGTGCCCGTTGACTCCGTCGTCCCGCGCCCTGGGCCACTTCTTGCGCCAAGCCCAGATCTGCCCGGCCTCCTCTCCACCGACCGGCCGAAGGCCCAGGGTGAGCACCCCCCTGGCCTTTCCTCTATTGGGCTAGTCAGATTCGGCTTGTGCATGTTTTTTCCCTGTCTGCGATTTTAGCATTATCCACAGGAAACCCGTTTTGCAGAAAACCCCCTAGAGTTCATGCATTTAATAACTCACAAATGGTGCATCATATGTAAATAATTTATATATGTAAAATTCTTAGAATTTTGTGTAGATTAATAACATGTCACTTTCATCCATGTTTAAAATGTTTAAATTTCTGTTTGCATTTGTTTTGCACAATAGCATGTTAAAATGATTTATTTCATAACTAAATAACCGTAGCTCCGAATTTAACAAACTTTATATGTAAATGGGGTGGAAAATGCATCCATTAACTTGGTGCACTTTTTTTTACTGTTTAACAACTCTAAAAGTATGTTTTAGGGCAGAACAGTACCAAATCCGAAATATGCATCTGGGGATTTTTTCGGAATTGTTGTTTGTTGTTCCGGCCTCATTTAAACTTGCCTAAATAGTTAGTTTACTTATGCTTCACTTCTTGCCATGTTTAACAACATTTAATATTGTTGAGTACCTAAACGAGAGCGAACTAAATAACTCGAATGTGGTGTTTCGTCAATATGCAACTCGTTGCATATTGAGTTGCACTTAACTTGTAGTATTGTTTGTTGCACTTTGCCATGCCATGCCTCTTTAAACCGTACATGCATCATGCTTGTTTGTGCATCATGTCATGTTTATGCTTGTGTGATTACTATGTTGTTTGCTTCTTTCTGGTTGTATTTTTTCTTGATAGTTCCTGTTTCGTTGCGATCGTGAGGATTTGTTCGACTACGCTTGGTTCGTCTTCGCCCGTTCATCTTCTTCATGGACTCGTTCTTCTTCCTTGCGGGATTTCAGGCAAGATGACCATCACCTTGGATCTCACTACTATCATTTCTATGCTAGTTGCTTCGTTCTATCGCTATGCTGCGCTACCTATCACTTGCTTATCAAGCCTCCCAAATTGCCATGTCAGCCTCAAACTTTTTCACCCTTCCTAGCAAACCGTTGTTTGGCTATGTTACCGCTTTTGCTCAGCCCCTCTTATAGCGTTGTTAGTTGCAGTTGAAGTTGAAGATTGCCCCATGATGAACAGGCTTGTGTTGGGATATCACAATATCTCTTATTTTATTAATGCATCTATATACTTGGTAAAGGGTGGAAGACTCGTCCTTGTGCCTGGTGTTTTGTTCCACTCTTGCCGCCCTAGTTTCCGTCATACGTGTTATGTTCCCGGATTTTGCGTTCCTTACGCGGTTGGGTGATTTATGGGACCCCCTTGACAGTTCGCTTTGAATAAAACTCCTCCAGCAAGGCCCAACCTTGGTTTTACCATTTGCCTCACCTAACCCTTTTTCCCTTGGGTTTCCGGAGCCCGAGGGTCATCTTTATTTTACCCCCCGGGCTAGTTCTCCTCCGAGTGCTGGTCCAAACCGAGCGATGTTCGACGCCCCCTGGGCAACCAGGGTCTATGCCAACCCGTCGTCTGGCTCATCCGGTGTGCCCTGAGAACGAGATATGTGCAGCTCCTATCGGAATTTGTCGGCACATCCGGGCGGCTTTGTTGGTCTTGTTTTACCATTGTCGAAATGTCTTATAAACCGGGATTCCGAGTCTGATCGGGTCTTCCTGGGAGAAGGTATATCCTTCGTTGATCGCGAGAGCTTGTGATGGGCTAAGTTGGGACACCCCTGCAGGGTATAAACTTTCGAAAGCCGTGCCCGCGATTATGTGGCAGATGGGAATTTGTTAATATCCGGTTGTAGATAACTTGACACCAGATCCGAATTAAAACGCATCAACCGCGTGTGTAGTTGTGATGGTCTCTTTTCGGCGGAGTCCGGGAAGTGAACACGGTTTTGGGTTATGTTTGACGTAAGTAGGAGTTCAGGATCACTTCATGATCATTGCTAGCTTCACGACCATTTCGTTTGCTCTCTTCTCGCTCTTAATTGCGTATGTTAGCCACCATATATGCTTAGTCACTGCTGCAGCCTCACCACTTTACCTCTTCCTTTCCCATTAAGCTTTGCTAGTCTTGATACCCATGGTAATGGGATTGCTGAGTCCTCGTGGCTCACAGATTACTACAACAACATTTGCAGGTACAGGTTATGCGATGATCATGACACGAGAGTGATGTTACTTCTCTTGGAGTTCTTCTTCTGTTGCTTCTTTGATCAGGGGATAGGTTCCAGGTCGGCAGCCTGGGCTAGCAGGGTGGATGTCGTTTGAGTTTCTGTTTGTGTTTCATCCGTAGTTCGGATGTTGATCTTATGTATGATGTATTGATGTTGTATTCGTTTGCCATTGTATGCCTTTTGTATGTATCCCCATCTATTATGTAATGTTGATGTAATAATATCCACCTTGCAAAAGTGTTTCAATATGCGGTTCTATCCTTGGTGGACCTTCGAGTCTCTTTAGGATAGTATCGCATATTGCGCGTGACAGTAGTCTTCGGTAGGACTAGATTATCCCTCTTAATCTGGCATTCTGCAGTTTAGTCCACATTTATTGCCTCTTTTATTGATATGGATGCATATGTAGTGTTGATCTGATGTAAGTCTTACTAGTACTTTGGATGAGTTCTCGCGATTGCTTTGCTACCTCTTTTCCCCCTATACCTGATTGTTGCGGTCAGATGGCAGATCCCAGGAGCCAGATGTCATCGCCGACGACAACTACTACGCCGATGGAGCCTACTACTATGCGGAGGTCGCCGACGACCAGGAGTAGTTAGGAGGCTCCCAGGCGGGAGGGCTTGCCTTTTCGGTCGTTGTTGCTTTTGTGCTAGCCTTCTTAAGGCTGACTTGTTTAACTTATGTATGCACTCAGATATTGTTACTTCCGCTGAGTCATTTGTATTCGAGCACTCGAGGCCCCTGGCTTGTAATATAAAGCTTGTATGACTTTAATTTATGTCTAGAGTTGTGTTGTGATATTTTCCCATGAGTCCTTGATCTTGATTGTACACATTTGCGTGTATAATTAGTGTACGATTGAATCTGGGGCCTCACAGCGGCGGACCTAGAGGTGGGAGTCGTGGTGCTCTTGGGTGGAGCTCGCAGCTCGGGTGTGAGCTGGTTGCCATGCATGGTCGCGTAGGCGCGCGGTGTGATGGCTAGAGTGCGATGGTCGGAGGTGTTGGTGCGGCAGGCCTGGCTTGCCCTACTACATCTCAGAGACATTGATGACTTGCCGGGGTTAAAACCCGTTTTGGCTCTGCCAAGCCGACGGCGGCGTCATGTATGGGTGTCGTCTGCTTCCCGAAGTCGTCGTTGTGGTTCCTCTGCATTCTTCTGCTACTCTGGGGGAAACCCTGATCTCTTGATCGGGCGGTGGTGATACTCTGGTGTCGTGCCCTTCCTGAAGGCGCCACACTGGAGTACTCAGTTCGTCGCGGTTGAGGTCTCCGGAGACTCCAAGTGGTGCCCTCTTTTCCTACATGTAGTTTGCTTGGAGTGGATGGGGTTGTTTAGCTGCTCTTATGCACCCTTGTATCTTGCCTTGAGTGTGCGTGTGGTGTGGGATTACGTTGTTTGGGTTGGTTTGTACGGTGATCGGTGCTTTATATGTAAAGCGGGGCGGAGCCTTTTTCGGTAATAAAGCCATGTTTGACCTTTTTTTTTGTTTCTGTTTTGAAAGATTTGATTCTTCAAACATTTTAAAAACTGATTCTGGACATTTTTCATTTTCAAATGGTTTTTCTCAAAATCTAGTTATGAAGTTTCTATCATGTTGAACTTCATATGTTAGGTCTTGTAGTACTATTAGAGATCAAATAATAAACCTAATATATGTTAGATATTTGCAATGTTTTGTTCTTCAAGGTCTTAGTTATAAGAACATGCTAGGTTTTTAGTTTCTCCTTAAAAATTCTTTTTCACAAGGAATAGAAATGGTTTTAACAAGTTTCTTGTGTTCTTGTTCACAATTAAATAGAAACGGTTTTAGCTGTCAGCATGGACGGTGGGCTCGACAAAGACTTCATTTTTAGCACATATTAATCCATCCATCTAGGCATATAGGTTAAACCCATACGTACTCCATAATGAATAAGTATGACTTGACGCAGTGCAAGAAACAACTACAACTATTAAGCAAACAGATCAGGATGAGGCTTTACATCCACCACTACACAAACGTCTTGAGTCCCTTTCAACCCATGGAAAGGCAAAGGGTCACCACAGTGAGTTGCAGCAAATAGACCGTACCCATCTCTGTACCGTTGATCTGGACCTTCCGCCGACCTTGTTGTGAGACATCTTACCAGAACTCGAACCAGCATTTGATGTTCAAAGTTTCATCTTGAATATTATATGAGTTAATGTCTAATAAGACGACAACTTTTATCGGAGTTAATACTCTGCTGCTGGTGTGTTTTGCGGATCTAATCTGACTCGCGTACATGTTCATGAGAAGCACTATCTCATTATTGAGTATGGTTGTTGGCCTTACTAATAGTGGGTCCATGAATGACCAAAATATATCCAGGTGAAAGCTTAAACATAAGCTATCTGAGCCCTTATCTGAAGGCATTGGGTTCTAATTACAGTAACGGAGTGAATTTTGCTATTAGCGGTTCAACAACACTACCACGGGACGCCCTTTTTGTATTGCATGGACAGGTGCAGGAATTCTTCTTCTTTAAAGCCAGATCTTCCCTCTATAAAAAAAAGAACGAAACGAAGGAAAACATTTCCAATTTGAAGATTGACTCCGCGATGATGATAGTGACCACCCTAATGAGCGCCAATGACGCCGCCATCCACCCACATTTCCAATTTCAGTTTCTATTCCAGTCGCCACAGCCGAGTGCCCGTCTAATGGTTTATCCTCCAGTTGACAGGGGTCTCTGCCTTCGCTTCCTCGCTAGCTTTTTTGGCTATCAGTAGCTGAGCCTCGAGATGATTCACCTTCTCCAGCAGGACACCATTTTCATTTGCTTTTTCCATCAGCACATCTACTAGTTTGTGAATCAATTGAACGACCTTGTTGGCTTCCTCACCAGTTTTTCTAACTTCCAGTGCCAGAGCCTCGAGATGATTCAGCTTGGCCAGAAGCCCATCGTTTTCATTTTCTTCTTTCATCACCAGAGTCAAGTCTGGTGCTTCTTTCTCTTCAGGATCAATTGTCACATCAATGAGCCTGGTAGTCGCATCATCTTCCAAGAGTCTGACGCTGTCATGACGTGTAACAACTTCAGATTCTTTATCTTTAAGCAAAGTGCTTGTTGCATCTAATTCTCCCATCACTGAACCCAAAACAGAATTACCTGCCTCAAGCTTTCCAGTTTGCTCAGAAGCTGCTTTCGACTTGCTCTCGTTAGGCACTTCGACGGAAGGATGCTTTTCTAACTTAGCCTTCATCTTTGCAGCCTTCCTAACCAAGGAATCCAATTTGTACAAATGTCTACTCCTCTGTGAACAGAGACTTAAAACCTCATTGTAGAGAGAAAGGACATCAATCTTTAAAAAGCTTCCTTTATATCGAGGTGAATGATCCACTATCTTTGAGTACACGTCGTGTAAGAAAATCTGAAGCAAAAACACTTCAGTCCATTGCTAAAATGATAACTCCGAGCATATGCATACTCAAAACACATTAACGATATTATGATTCACCTCATCGGGGTGGTGGACTTCATATGAAGCTCGAGGGTGACAGATCATCTTCAGAGCTGTTGCAAATTGGATTAAAATCAAATACTTAGCGTCAATGCCGGATCTAGACAGAAAACTGTTAAGAAGAAGGCGGAAAAACTTCAAATAGTTCCTTTCACATAATTAGACTTCATGCAAGCGAAGAGCCGGTGCATAATAAGATTCCTCAACCTGGATAAAATGGAGCACTTGCTTCATCAATGAAAGAAACATGGAGGCAAACAATTCAAGGAGATGTTACATCGATGAATACAACAAATTGAGGTTTTCAAATGTCAATGAATAGTACGGCACAATCATTGGCAATAAAGCATTATAAGCACACAATTCAAGCATTATATCAGTTGGAAAGGACTAGCATTGCAAAACAAGGGGCAATCTATTCAAGCTTGCTATAGATGCTGAAAAGAAAAGAAAGGAAAGTAGTACCAACATTGACAAGGGACAAGTAAAACAAGTAATGTTGCATTAGAGAAATAAGGAAGGACAGGCCGTAAAGCTCACCTTCCCACCCGGGATATCAAAGTCATGTTGATGTAAGAACGATATTATATTTTTCATAGGGTCTGCTTTTTCTTCATGAGGCAATAAAGTGCCCATGGGCTTCTTCAGACTGCAAATTATCACCTCACAATCCGGAATATCAACATACAGACATGTTATTTTTTCCTGAAAAAGCAAACGGTGATCAATACTGTTCAACAGACAGAAGCAACAAGAGAGCATACAAGGTTACACTAACCACTTTCATTTCAATTATCCTTTTATGCGCAGCACTTCCCACAACTAATTTCTTCTCAGAACCACACAGCTTCATGAGCCTCTTAGCCAGGCGATCGTCAATAGCCTCATTATCAAGGTCAATGGGGGTGGGCACCCTCTCATATGCCATGAATTCTACCAGACTCTGAAATAAGCACAGAAGGGATTTAAAAAGCTTGTCAAATATAATTCAGGTGTCTAAACCATGAATTAGTCATAAAGTATAGTGTTACTTAATTCTTTGTTTTATTCATCACTAGCTAGAAAGATGTGACTAGTTTGTAGAAATTTGTGCATAGCAATATCCACTTAGGTTTCAACCAGTGCTAATTGATTTTTTAAGGATCTATCAGCAGATGTCTGGACATTGAAGACAGTGCACCATGGCACCAAAATGGAACATGGGAAAGAGGAAAGACTCCCAACCCACCAGCTTGATTCGATTTTGAATCAGTTGAATAACAAAAATAACACAGACCGAGTAATGGTTTAACGTTTTTATTGCACCCACTCATTGCAACAAAAATTGAAATTAAGACTGGTGAAACATTGCAGTGAATTTTGCAAAGCGCTACTCTGTTCGAGTTGGCAAAAAGAAGCGCAAGGACGTATGAAGAAAATACTAGTAAGAAAGAAAATGGGAGCGTTACTGACAAGCGGTGGCAAGCATGTCCAGAAGTCCTGTACAAAAAAAAAGAGAAATCAATCGCACGGTCTTGAATTCTTCATAGATCACAGAGATAAAGAAAACCAAGGAGCATCAGCAACGAATGAAAAAGTACCTTGGCTAGACCGTTGAGGTAGCTCTCATCAAAAGAGAAAATTGCAATGCCAGAGGGTGCTTCATGTAGCAGCATAGCCGATGCATCATCCGGGAAACTAAGCAAATTACGGACGTGATCCTTCAGATGGCAAACTATCATCTCACAGTCCGGAACATCAACATACAGACAGATTATTCCCTGAACGAAAATGGTGGTCAAATACTGTTCACTCGGAAAGAAGCAACAAGGAAGCTGACGAAGCTACACTAACCAGTGTCGCTTCAATTATTCTTTTATGTTCAGCACTTCCCACGAATAATGTCTTTTCAGAACCACACAGACACAGCTCAATGAGACTGTCAGCCAGCAGACTGTCAACAAACTTATTAGCAGAGTCAATGGGGCTGGGCACCATCTTAGACTTTATGAATACTTCGAGACTCTGAGGAATAAGCATATAAGGGATTTAAAAGGCTTGTCAAATTACAAAATATAACACAAGTGTCTAAATCATGAAAGCCCCCCTAAAAAAATCATGAAATGGGGCAGAATAATTTAGTAGCCTGGCAGCCAATCACCAGCACTTTTGAGGATCTATTAGCAGATGTCTGACCATTGATTCGATTTTGAATCAGTTCAATAACAAATAACAACTACGAGTAATGAGTTGTTGTTCATATATATTCCACCCACCCATTGCAACAAATTTTTGACAACAAAGGCAGGTGAAGATTGGAGTGGATTTTGTAAAGCATTATAACTCTGTTTGAATCGGCGACACGGGAAGCGTAAGGAAATAGAAAAGGATAATAGAAAGGAAAATGGGAGCTTTACTCACAAGGGATGGCAAGGATTTCCAGAAGGCCTGTAGAAGAAACAGAGAGAAAGCGATTAGATGATCTTGAGTCCTTGACAGATCATAAGGAGACAAAAAGGAACACAAGGAGCACCGGAACAAGCACCTTGGATATACCGTTGAGGTAGCTCACATCGAACGAGAAAACCGCGATGCCAGAGGGTGCTTGGTATAGCAGCATGGCCGTCCTAATGTCTCCTGCTGATAAACCAAGCAAGGTTAAGCACACGGAACTAGAGAACTCCCAGCCGGCCGGCCACCCCGACCGAAGGTGAGGTATCTCTCCACTTTGCACACAGTTGTGTTCATATGAGGTGAGGTATGGTATATCTCTCCAGATTTCTTCCGAGAGAGAGAGAGAGAGAGAGAGAGAGAGAGAGAGAGAGAGAGAGAGAGAGAGAGAGACGGGGGTGCGGTGGGGGCGTGGCACACCTGCGCTGGAGGGCGTCTCCAAGGGCGAATTCCGTCGCCGGCGTCGAGCCATGGTGCGTGCGAGAGGGGAGGGAGCGACTTGGGTGAAGTTTAGTCAACCGGCTGTTTGGGGCACCGTATCAGATTCTTTTTTATTTCTTTTTTGAGTTGGCACCGTCTCCGTTTCAGATATCGATGGCTTGATCGAGGCCGTCCATGTAGCGTGTCATTATTAGCAGTGCCCGACGATTTCCATATATTGTAGTTTTTTTAGTTGGATTTCCATATATAGTTGTTTTAGTTGGATTTCCATATATAGTTGGAGGCAATTTCTTTCAAGAGAAGGCATTTCTTTTGGAAAACCGTCCTCGTTTGATCTCAATCAAACGGCTGCGAGGGCGTTCGCTGGGAGTTTCTTCCTAGTAAACTTTCGCCAGTTAGCATTACCGAAAAGGAAAAAGAGGAAACTCGGAAGCGGAGGCGACTGCATCGAGGCACAGGAAAAATACAAAGGAAATGAAATTGTGTGGGGTTGTTACATGTGTATCATATCATGGTGGAGGGCAAGGTTGCGCCTGCCAACCCATAGGCGAACATAGTAGTTTTAATTCATAATGGATATTGATGGGCTCCTTGTTCGTTTGTAGATACGAATAGTGGTACAAGTCTAATAGTTATAACTCATGAGAAAATAGGCAGTTTTTCAATTAAATTAATTCATGAATAAATCATGAGCATGACATGAACAACATTGATAACACACTGATTACGATCTAACAGAGCATGTACTACGCACATAGTAGAAACATCTACGCATATCGCTAGTACTGTTACAACAGAAAGAAACACGAGAGGGATCAGCGATGTATACCCTCCAATCGGCCACGCGGCGGCGGTAACGGTGGCAGCAGCCGCGGCATCCTCGGCGGCCTTCTTGTTGGCCTCGGCCTTCTCAGCAGCGGCACGGTCGGCGTCGGTCGACATGGTGATGACGAAGGTGATGCGGACGTAGATGAACAGAAGCGAGCAGTCGCGTAGTCGCTACCCAAAAACCTAATCGCCCCTCTCCCGTACAGGATCCGGAGAGGCGGGGTTTCGGAGGCCTGCTCTCCCGTCAACCGTGTACGCGGTGAACGGGATGGAGTCGCCGGCGGCAGCAGCAGCAAAGGAACGACGTAGGCGTGGAGGCGGAGATGCGTTCTATTTCGCGGCGGCTAGGGTTGGCAGCGCCCCACATATACATGTGCGGCCGCGCGTGGGCTGAACCCACGTCCAAGTCGGTAGCCCATGATCTGACGTCTCATATTGTGGCCCTACCTGTCAAAGACTCTCCGTTCCTGACCGGCAAAAAGAAGCGCATAGGAATGAGCTAGGCTCGGCTCAATCCCGCAACCCGCGTCGCGTCGCGTCGCGTCGTGACGAGGCGAGGCGAGCGGAGGAGGAGTGCGCGAGGGCTTGTTTTCTTCTCAAGCTCCAATAGCATGAGGGAGAGAATCCCTTATAAACCACTCCAACTCTCCTTCCACTAGCATGGTGGGACTAAACTTCCCACCACCTTTGTCATGCCACCTACATGGGCCCTTAGAGATTAAATCTGAAATTGTCATATGGGCTTTAGGCCCATCTCATATTTCAACAACCCCCCATCAGATCTCAGGGGCCCACTTTGTCCTTTGTTCCAAACGTTGTTTTGATATACCAGCATCTCAGTGGAGACCGATTAAGGTTGAGCTCCACCTAGACCAAGTAGTTACACTCCTTCACAACTGAACAATGGACTATGCCTTGAATTGTCAGTTTGGCGTCAAGAAGTTTCACTACAAGTCTCACTGATACGAGGCTGCCGAAGGATGACCCCTCGGGTGGAGCATATTAGTCACACTCCTGGCCTGTTCATGAGCTTGCTAGAGATCACCCCAATCTCATATAGGTGTGTTCCTCCAAAGATCGCTCTGTAGGATAGCATCTTGCTCATACATATAAGCCTTGGAACACATTAAGACAGTAGTCATCCTTCCATACAGTTTTCGAGAGTATTGCATCTCCAACGGAGTGGGTTAGTAAAGTTACTCTCCTCAGTTCACCACTGGCTTGTTTTCCCAGGTCTACTTCACGAGATCTCCGATCACATAGGTTGGGTTACTACCATGGCAACTCATGTGGGTCTCATACCCATCTCCCTCGATGCACTATCTATCACAACACGTGATAGCCCTTTTGTAAAGGGATCTGCCAGATTCTTAGCCGTATGGACATACTCCAACGCTATCACTCCGGAGTTTCTTAATTTTTTGACATCTTTTAATCTCATTCTTATGTGTTTGTTGGACTTCATGTTGTCCTTTGAACTCTTCACCTTGGTGATGACAGTCTGACTGTCACAGTTCATAAGGATAGTCGGAACCGGTTTATCAACCAATGGCAAGTCCATCAAAAGATCACGAAGCCATCCTGCTTCGACACCAGATGTGTCTAATGCTATTAATTCTGCTTCCATTGTCGATCTTGTTAAGATCGTTTGCTTGCAAGACTTCCAGGAAACAGCGCCACCTCCAAGAGTAAACATATACCCAGTTGTGGCCTTCATCTCATCAGCATCAGAGATCCAATTCGCATCACTATACCCTTCAAGTACCGACGGGTATCCGGTATAGTGAAGTCCGTAGTTCATAGTACCTTTCAGATAGCGCATAACTCTCTCAATAGCATGCCAATGTACATCACCCGGATTGGAAACAAACCGGCTCAGTTTGCTCATAGCAAACGCGATGTCAGGCCTCGTTGCACTTGCTAGGTACATGAGTGAACTAATGATTTGAGAGTATCTCAGTTGATCCTTAGCTGTGCCTTCGAACTTTCGGACCAACACACTAGGATCATATGGTGTTTGAGATGGTTTGCAGTCTGAATATCCAAAACGGCTCAACACCTTCTCAACATAATGGGATTGCAGAAGTGTGATCCCACCCTCATTATCTCTCAGTAGCTTGATGTTCAAGATAACATCAACCACACCAAGGTCCTTCATCTCAAAGTTCTGAGACAGAAATGACTTAACCTCCTCAATGACTTTGAGGTTGGTTCCGGATATCAGTATGTCATCAACATACAAGCAGAGTATGACTCCTTTGCCACCACCATGGCGATAGTATACACATTTGTCAGCTTCATTAACAACGAAGCCAACAGATGTCAGAGTTGTATTAAACTTATCATGCCATTGCTTAGGTGCTTGCTTCAGGCCATATAAAGATTTCAGCAACCTACACACCTTTCTTTCCTGACCATCTATCACAAAGCAATCTGGCTGTTGCATGTAGATTTCCTCGTTTAGATCTCCATTCAGAAAAGCCGTCTTAACATCCATCTGGTGGACGAGAAGACCGTGCGAGGCCGCCAACGAGAGTAATACTCGAATGGTGGTCAGTCTAGCCATAGGTGAATAAGTATCGAAGAAATCTTCCTCTTCTTTCTGGTCATAACCCTTGGCCACAACCCTAGCCTTGTACTTTCAATCGTACCATCGGGCCTAAGCTTCTTTTTGAACACCCACTTACATCCCAATGGTTTGCAACCATAGGGACGCTCAGTGATCTCCCATGTCCCGTTAGCCATGATGGAATCCATCTCGCTACGGACCGCATCCTTCCAGTAGTCAACTTCTGGAGAGGCATACGCTTCT
The DNA here is from genome assembly GCF_018294505.1 of Triticum aestivum. Lineage (NCBI taxonomy): Eukaryota > Viridiplantae > Streptophyta > Magnoliopsida > Poales > Poaceae > Triticum > Triticum aestivum. Next base: position 59,416,165 of record NC_057795.1, on the reverse strand, counting down.
GAAATAGAAGTAGGAGTATCATCCACGAGATACATGAAGAAATCATCACCACAGGTCTTTGCAGTTGAAAGGATCAATATAGTTGACTAGAGGGGGGGTGAATAGGAAACTAACACTTTTTAGACTTTTCTTTACCAATTTAAACTTAGCATCAAAGTAGGTTGTCTAGATATGCAACTAAGTGAACAACCTATATGATGCAATAACAACTAGAACAAAGGCAAGCAAGGGATACAACACAAATAAGCTTGCACAAGTAAAGGCACGAAATAACCAAGAGTGGAGCCGGTGGAGACGAGGATGTGTTACCGAAGTTCCTTCCTTTTGAGGGGAAGTACTGATACGTCTCCAACGTATCTATAATTTTTGATTGCTCCATGATACTTTATCTACTGTTTTGGACTATATTGGTCTTTATTTTCCACTTCCATATTATTTTTGGGACTAACCTATTAACCGGAGGCCCAGCCTGGAATTGCTGTTTTTTTTGCCTATTTCAGTATTTCGAAGAAAAAGAATATCAAACGGAGTCCAAACGGAGTAAAACCTTCGGGAACGTGATTTTCTCACCGAACGTGATCCAGGAGACTTGGACCCTGCTCCAAGGAACAGCCGTGGAGGTCACGAGGGTGGAGGGCGCCCCCCCCCTATGGGCGCGCCCCCTGCCTCGTGGGCCCCCTGTTGCTCCACCGACGTACTCCTTCCTCCGATATATACCTACGTACCTCCGTCAGATCAAACACGGAGCCAAAAACCTAATTCCACCGCCGCAACTTTCTGTATCCGCGAGATCCCATCTTGGGGCCTGTTCCGGAGCTCCGCCGGAGAGGGCATCTACCATGGAGGGCTTCTACATCAACACTATAGCCTCTCCGATGAAGTGTGAGTAGTTTACTTCAGACCTTCGGGTCTATAGCTAGTAGCTAGATGGCTTCTTCTCTCTTTTTGGATCTCAATACAATGTTCTCCCCCTCTCTTGTGGAGACCTATTCGATGTAATCTTCTTTTTTACGGTGTGTTTGTTGAGACCGTTGAATTGTGGGTTTATGATCCAGCTTATCTATGAACAATATTTGATTCTTCTCTGAATTCTTTTATGTATGATTGAGTTATCTTTGCAAGTCTCTTCGAATTATCTGTTTAGTTTGGCCAACTAGATTGGTAGTTCTTGCAATGGGAGAAGTGTTTAGCTTTGGGTTCAATATTGCGGTGTCCTTACCCAGTGACAGAAAGGGTTGCAAGGCACGTATTGTATTGTTGCCATCGAGGATAACAAGATGGGTTTATCATATTGCATGAATTTATCCCTCTACATCATGTCATCTTGCTTAAGGCGTTACTCTATTTTTAACTTAATACTCTAGATGCATGCTAGATAGCGGTCGATGAGTGGAGTAATAGTAGTAGATGCAGAATCGTTTCAATCTACTTGTTTTGGACGTGATGCCTATATACATGATCATACAATTATTTGCTTTTCTATCAATTGCTCAACAGTAATTTGTTCACCCACCATAGAATACTTATGCTCTTGAGAGAAGCCACTAGTGAAACCTATGGCCCCCGGGTCTATTCTCATCATATCAATCTCCATTACTTTATTACTTGCTTTGTTTTTACTTTGCCTTTTACTTTTTACTTTGCATCTCTATATCAAAAATACCAAAAAATATTATTTATCATCTCTATCAGATCTCACTCTCGTAAGTGACCGTGAAGGGATTGACAACCCCTAATCGCGTTGGTTGCGAGTAGCTATCATTTTGTGTAGGTATGAGGGACTCGTGCGTGATCTCCTACTGTATTGATACCTTGGTTCTCAAAAACTGAGGGAAATACTTACGCTACTTTACTACATCAGCCTCTCCTCTTCGGGGAAATCCAACGCAGTGCTCAAGAGGTAGCAAGAAGAATTTCTGGCGCCGTTGCCGGGGAGTTCGCGCAAAAGTGAACCATACCAAGTACCCATCACAATCCCTATCTCTCGCATTACATTATTTGCCATTTGCCTCTCGTTTTCCTCTCCCCCACTTCACCCTTGTCGTTTTATTCGCCCTCTCTTTTTTGTTCGCCTTCTTCCCGTATGTATCTTTGTGTTTCCTTGTGCCTTCTTTATGCTTGCATCTTTGCTTGCTAAAAATCTATTGATATGGATCCACTTAAAGTGTTCTACTTGGATCATCTTCGATCCTTATGTGCTCGTGCTGAAACCCCAACTAGCCTAGTTGATGGGAAATCTTTAGATGAGCATGCTCATTTTGTGCGTCATCGTTTATCTGAAAAAGGGAGACTCTTACGGTATCATATAAATAGTTTGCTATGCTATGCTTGGAATCTTTGTGAAATGTGTGATTTTACTTGTTGCTCTAAGAACCCTAAAAAACACCTTCCCTACCTATGTGAGTTCAATGATAATGAAATCTTATCTTCTTATGCAAAGGGTGTTTATAGTTACTATGATATCGAACAAATTGAAGAATTTGTCGTTTTTAAGGGTGCTCATGAAGTTGCTTCTTTGATTGAAAAGTATGATTTTACTCTCAACAAATCTGAAAATTCCATCATACTTAAATATTGCAATGAAAACCTTGCTCATAATGTCTATGTCCAAGAATTTATTGAAAGAATGACCGTTGCTTTGGAAGAAAATAATGATATGCATGAATCTATAGATAATGATGATTCCGATGATTTGATTGAAATATCCCTTGATGAACATGATGCTTGCTATTCTTGTGGCCATGAAGCCAATATTTATGAAGACGAATTTGCTATAGTTCCTTATGTTAAAAATGAGATCGTTGCTATTGCACCCATGCTTGATAGCTCCTCAACGAAAGCATGATTTAAATGATTTTACTATAAATTCTCTTGATGTCAATTGTGCTAATAATATGCAAAACCCTAAGCTTGGGGATGCTAGTTTTGCTATGTCTACTACTTGTTGCAATGATCATGATTGGGGTGATTCTTCTTATGATCTTGAAAATTTATTTAATCCCCATGATGAATATGAGATTGATAATATTGTTTGCAATAATATTGAAAGTGGGTTTGAAAGAGTGTCAACTCTAGATCCCACATATTTGGAGAATATTCAGTCTTATGAAATTTTTGATAAAAGTGGGCTTGGAGAGGTCATGACTTTAGTTAATGTTAATCCCACTATTTCGGAAGAGTGTCAACTTTGCATGCATGTGGATCGTGTTGAAAATATTTTATGTGATAGCTATTTTGTTGAATTTGCTTATGATCCCACATGTAATTATTATGAGAGAGGAAAATATGGTCGTAGAAATTTTCATGATAATAAATTACCTCTCGTTATGTTGAGATTGCTATTGTTTCTTTCCGCCTCCTTGCATATGCTAGTTTTTGCTTGCCTTGATAATTTGTTTGCCTATAAAATTCCTATGCATAGGAAGTATGTTAGACTTAGATGTGTTTATCACGTGTTTTATGATGCTCTCTTTGTGCTTCAATTCTTGTCTTTCTTGTGAGCATCATTGAAATATCAATGCCTAGCTAGGGGCGTTAAACGATAGCGCTTGTTGGGAGGCAACCCAATTTTCTTTATGTTCTTTGTTTTTGTTCCTGTTTAGTGTTAAATTTTGTTTCTACTTTCTGTTTAGATGTGTTTTTATCTGTTGTTTAGTGTCTGTGTCAAGTAGAACCTATAGAATAAGCTATGATGATTGTTGATTTGATTCTGCTGAAAAACAGAAACTTTGCGCTCACGAGAAAAAATTCAATAAATCACAGGAACAAGATTTTGCATTGATTCTTTTTGAAACTGATCAATAAACAAATTTTCCAGTACGTCCTATTTTGGTAGAAGTTTTAGAGTTCCAGAAGTTTGCGTTAGTTACAGATTGCTACAGACTGTTCTGTTTTTGACAGATTCTGTTTTTCGTGTGTTGTTTGCTTATTTCAATGCATCTATGGCTAATAAATTAGTTTATAAACCATAAGGAAGTTGGAATACAGTAGGTTTAACACCAATATAAATAAAGAATGAGTTCATTACAGTACCTTAAAGTAGTCTTTTGTTTTCTTTCACTAACGGAGCTCACGAGATTTCTATTGAGTTTTGTGTTGTGAAGTTTTCAAGTTTTGGGTGAATTCTTTTGATGGATTATGGAACAAAGAGTGGCAAGAGCCTAAGCTTGGGGATGCCCATGGCACCCCAAGATAATCCAAGGACACCAAAAAGTCAAAGCTTGGGGATGCCCCGGAAGGCATCCCCTCTTTCGTCTACTTCCATCGGTAATTTACTTGGAGCTATATTTTTATTCACGACATGTCATGTGTTTTGCTTGGAGCGTCTTGTATTATTTGCGTCTTTGCTTGTTAGTTTGCCACAATCATCCTTGCTGTACACACCTTTTGAGAGAGCCATACATGATTTGGAATTTTCTAGAATACTCTATGTGCTTCACTTATATCTTTTGAGCTTGATAGTTTTGCTCATAGTGCTTCACTTATATCTTTTGAGCTTGATAGTTTTGCTCATAGTGCTTCACTTATATCTTTTGAGCATAATAATTTTTTCTCTAGTGCTTCACTTAGATCTTTTAGAGCATGGTGGTGGATTTGTTTTAAAGAAACTATTGATCTCTCATGCTTCACTTAGATTATTTTGAGAGTTGTTAATAGCATGGTAATTTGCTTAAAGATATTATACTTGGTATTCAAGATTTGTGAAACTTTCTTTTGAGTGCGTTGAATACTAAGATAAGTTTGATGCTTGATAATTGTTTTGAGATATGGAGGTGATAATATCAAAGCAATGCTAGTTGGGGTGATTATGAATTTAAAGAATGCTTGTGTTGAAGTTTGTGATTCCCGTAGCATGCACGTATGGTGAACCGCTTTGTGATGAAGTCGGAGCACAATTTTATTTATTGATTGTCTTCCTTATGAGTGGCAGTCGGGGACGAGCGATGGTCTTTTCCTACCAATCTATCCCCCTAGGAGTATGCGTTTAGTGCTTTGGTTTTTGATGACTTCTAAATTTTTGCAACAAGTGCATGAGTTCTTTTGATTAATGTTGAGTCCATGGATTATACGCACTCTCACCATTCCACCATTGCTAGCCTCTCTAATACCGTGCACTTTTCGCCGGTATCATACACCCATCATATACCTTCCTCAAAACAGCCACCATACCTACCTATCATGGCATTTCCATAGCCATTCTGAGATACATTGCCATGCAACTCTCCACCGTTCCGTTCATATGACATGCATTACTTTTGTCATATTGCTTTTTGCATGAACATGTAGTTGACATTGTATTTGTGGCAAGGCCACCTTCATAATTTTCATACATGTCGCTCATGATTCATTGCATATCCCGGTACACCGCCGGAGGCATTCATATAGAGTCATATTTTGTTCTAAGTATCGAGTTGTAATTGTTGAGTTGTAAGAAAAATAAAAGTGTGATGATCATCATTATTAGAGCATTGTCCCAGTGAGGAAAGGATGATGGAGACTATGATTCCCCCATAAGTCGGGATGAGACTCCGGACTTTATGAAAAATAAAAGAGGCCAAAGAAGCCCAAATATAAAAAAAGAGGGGCCATAAAAAAGGAAAAAAAGGAACGGCCAAATAAAAAAATGAGAGAAAAAGAGAGAAGGGACAATGCTCCTATCCTTTTTCCACACTTGTGCTTCAAAGTAGCCCCATGATCTTCATGATAGAGAGTCTCATATGTTGTCACTTTCATATACTAGTGGGAATTTTTCATTATAGAACTTGGCTTGTATATTGCAATGATGGGCTTCCTCAAAACTGCCCTAGGTCTTCGTGAGCAAGCAAGTTGGATGCACACCCACTTAGTTTCTTTTTGAGCTTTCATATACTTATAGCTCTAGTGCATCCGTTGCATGGCAATCCCTACTCACTCACATTGATATCTATTGATGGGCATCTCCATAGCCCATTGATACGCCTAGTTGATGTGAGACTATCTTATCCTTTTTGTCTTCTCCACAACCACCATTCTATTCCACCTATAGTGCTATGTCCATGGCTCACACTCATGTATTGCGTGAAAGTTGAAAAAGTTTGAGATTTCTAAAGCATGAAACAATTGCTTGGCTCGTCATCGAGGTTGTGCATGATTAAATACTTTGTGTGATGAAGATAGAGCATAGTCAGACTATATGATTTTGTAGGGATAACTTTCTTTAACCATGCTATTTTGAGAAGACATGATTGCTTTAATTTGTATGCTTGAAGTATTATTACTTTTATGTCAATATGAACTTTTGTCTTGAATCTTTCGGATCTGAATATTCATGTCACAATTAAGAAGATTTACATTGAAATTATGCCAAAGTATCACTCCGCATCAAAAATTCTTTTTTGTCATTTACCTACTCGAGGATGAGCAGGAATTAAGCTTGGGGATGCTTGATACGTCACCAACGTATCTATAATTTTTGATTGCTCCATGATACTTTATCTACTGTTTTGGACTATATTGGGCTTTATTTTCCACTTTCATATTATTTTTGGGACTAACCTATTAACCAGAGGCCCAGCCCAGAATTGCTGTTTTTTTGCCTATTTCAGTATTTTGAAGAAACAGAATATCAAACGGAGTCCAAACGGAATAAAACCTTCAGGAACGTGATTTTCTCACCGAGCGTGATCCAGGAGACTTGGACCCTGCTCCAAGGAACAACCGTGGAGGTCACGAGGGTGGAGGGCTCCCCCCCCATGGGCGCGCCCTCCTGCCTCGTGGGCCCCCTGTTGCTCCACCGACGTACTCCTTCCTCCTATATATACCTACGTACCTCCGTCAGATCAAACACGGAGCCAAAAACCTAATTCCACCACCGCAACTTTCTGTATTCACGAGATCCCATCTTGGGGCCTGTTCCGGAGCTCCGCCGGAGAGGGCATCTACCACGGAGGGCTTCTACATCAACACTATAGCCTCTCCGATGAAGTGTGAGTAGTTTACTTCAGACCTTCGGCTCTATAGCTAGTAGCTAGATGGCTTGTTCTCTCTTTTTGGATCTCAATACAATGTTCTCCACATCTCTTGTGGAGATCTATTTGATGTAATCTTCTTTTTTGCGGTGTGTTTGTTGAGACCGATGAATTGTGGGTTTATGATCCAGCTTATCTATGAACAATATTTGATTCTTCTCTGAATTATTTTATATATGATTGAGTTATCTTTGCAAGTCTCTTTGAATTATCCGTTTGGTTTGGTCAACTAGATTGGTAGTTCTTGCAACGGGAGAAGTGTTTAGCTTTGGGTTCAATCTTGCAGTGTCCTTACCAAGTGACAGAAAGGGTTGCAAGGCACGTATTGTATTGTTGCCATCGAGGATAACAAGATGGGGTTTTTATCATATTGCATGAATTTATCCCTCTACATCATGTCATCTTGCTTAAGGCGTTACTCTGTTTTTAACTTAATACTCTAGATGCATGCTGGATAGCGGTCGATGAGTGGAGTAATAGTAGTAGATGCAGAATCGTTTCGATCTACTTGTTTTGGACGTGATGCCTATATACATGATCATACCTAGATAATCTCATAATTATTCGCTTTTCTATCAATTGCTCAACAGTAATTTGTTCACCCACCGTAGAATACTTATGCTCTTGAGAGAAGCCACTAGTGAAACCTATGGCCCCGGGTCTATTCTCATCATATCAATCTCCATTACTTTATTACTTGCTTTGTTTTTACTTTGCCTTTTACTTTTACTTTGCTATCAAAAATACCAAAAATATTATTTATCTTCTCTATTAGATCTCACCCTCGTAAGTGACCGTGAACGGATTGACAACCCCTAATCGCGTTGATTGCGAGTAGCTATCGTTTTGTGTAGGTACGAGGGACTCGTGCATGATCTCCTACTGGATTGATACCTTGGTTCTCAAAAACTGAGGGAAATACTTATGCTACTTTACTGCATCATCCTCTCCTCTTCGGGGAAATCCAACGCAGTGCTCAAGAGGTAGCAACTACATCTCCGTTAGAGGACACCGTAATCTCCTCACGCCATCACACAATGCGAGATGCCGTGATTCCACTATTGGTGCCCTTGAAGGCGGCGATCGAACCTTTACAAACAAGGTTGGGGCAATCTCCACAATTTAATTGGAGGCTCCCAACGACACCACGAAGGTTCACAAAAATGGACTATGGCTTCGAGGTGACCTCAACAGTCTAGGGTGCTCAAACACCCAAGAGTAACAAGATCCGCTAGGGATTAGTGGGGGGAATCAATTTTCTCTTGGTGGAAGTGTAGATCGGGGCCTCCTCAACCAATCCCGAGAAAATCAACTAGTTTGATTGGCTAGGGAGAGAGATCGGGCGAAAATGGAGCTTGGAGCAACAATGGAGCTTAGACGTGGAAGAGGTAGTCAACTAGAGGTAGGAGACACCCCTTTTATAGTTGTGGACAAAATCCAACCGTTATCCACTAATCCAGCTTGCAACACGCGGTACTACCGCTCCGGAAATGCGGTACTACCGCAAGGCCACGCGGTACTACCGTGAGGGACCATGGTACTACCGCGGCAGCTGCAGCGACTATAACATGCCTGACTGAGATCAGTACTACCGCGAGCGCGGTACTACCGCTCCCTCTAGCAGTACTACCGCGAGGCAGGAAAGTCCTAGCCTGGGAAGGGTGCGGATGAATAAAAATACATCCATGCCTACTTCCGCTGGAAAACAAACGATGCAAACATCCGTCACGGTACTACCGCGAACGAAGCACGGTACTACCATGGGGCGCGGATGTAAAAAATTACATCCGCCCCTACTACCGCGAAGCTGCGGCACTTGGCCTGGGAGCCAAGGTACTATGACTCAGCATGAGCGGTATTACCGTGGGCTTCCGTGGTACTACCGCGCACGACGTGCGGTACTACCGTGCAGGCGCGGATGTAAAAAATTACATCCGCGCCTACTACCACGAAGCAGTGGTACTTGGCCAGGGAGCCACGGTACTATGACTCCAGAGGAGCGGTACTACCGTGAGCTCCCGCGGTACTACCGCGCAGAGGCACGGTACTACCGCAGGTGCCTACGGTACTACCGCTCTAGGGAGCAGTACTACCGCAAGCTCAGCAACAGCAGCCCGGACAATCACATAGAGGATAAACGGGGGATGCTCCAAGGTGCAAGGGAAAGGTGGAGACAAGGAAGGAAACGTGTATGTGATGATTCCACCCGAACCTTTCCGACGCGGACCCCCTCTTAATAGTACGGCTCTCCTACGACTCAAATCCACCAAAAGAAATGTAGAAAAACGCCGTCTTCAATAGTCTTCGAGGGGCACCGAACCGTATTGTGCCTGGCAATGAAGCATCTGAGAAACTCAAGGCACACGATTAGTCCGCAAAAGCATTGTCATCAATCACCAAAACACGTAGGGATAAATATGCCCTTTCAATCTCCCCCTTTTTGGTGGATTGATGACAATACGGGATTTGCACAAGGGAAAATAATAATGAGTAGAGGCAAACCCCTCCTCTCTAAAATATAGACGGGCTCCCCCTAGATGTGTGCAATCTAGATGGATGCTTTGGACTGCACAGCGCACAAGCTAGGATCAACACTCCCCCTATATTTTAGAGACAAGGCATGATCTTGCAATGGTAAGACTAACATCTAAGCAAGTGCATAAACATAGGTAGCACAATATATCACAAGCTCACTAAGATAGGTAGAGTGCATATGTCTTACACCAAATGAAGTTCAAACCAAACCAAAGCAACTGAAACAACCGAAACGAGGTTCAAACGAGACACGCAAACACACCGAACACGACACACGACTCGCAAATCCCTACACTCTCTCCCGCTTTGGCATCGAGACGCCAAAAAGGCAGAGAGGACACCTACACACAAGGGGTGGCTCAAGCAGAGAAATAATCCCAATGTTCCTCGTCAGACCCGGCGACAGGAATGGTCTCCTCGGCATCCTCCTCAGAATCATTCCACTGGTAGCCTTGTTTCACCATCCACTCGGCCTCTGGAGTGATGTGATCCTCAGAACCGCCAAAAACGTCCTCTCCATACAGCTTCAAGATCTTCTTGTCCCGGCGGTGACTCTCCTTGGACGCCACATGAGTCTTGTACTGCCCCTTAGCTTGCATGCAGAAAAGAGTCTTCATCTTGTCCTTCAGCTTCTTGGCCCAGGAGGGCTCAGAGGAACTATGGGAAGACCTAGCAGCACGGTCCTCAGCAACATCCTCTGCTCCAACCTCATCCTCATCAACAGCCCTCCTAGCAGCAGACGCCTCAGCATGAGTAGTAGTGTTGGCCCAGTTGGGCTTGACACGGAGACTGATGGGATCATGCCGAATCCAGTCTGGAGCAAGGAACTCATCACCAGGGTACTGCTTCGCCCAAGTCTTGGAGATCAACAGAAACAGGTAGGGTCCATAGATAGGTACCTTGCGGTTGAACACCACAAACCGAAGCTCACACCACATGATGTGTGAGACATCAAGTGGCTGAGTCTGAGACACACGTGCCTGCTCGCACAGGAGCATCATATCCACCATATAGGCATGAACCTTGTCCTTATCACCAATGCGAGGGAACAGAGAGTTGCGGAAGATGCGATACCTGATATCAAGAAAGGAGTTGAGCACCCACGCCGACTTGCCACTAGGAAGCATCTTCTCAACATAGAACGGTTGAATCTTGTCCTTGTTAGCAGACTCATGATTGGCATGGGGGCGAACACCCATGGGTGTGTTGAGCCCGTCATCAGGAACCTGGAGCAGATCCATGAACTCCTTCCAGGTAGAAGTCAACTGACGGCCATTGGTCATCCAGGTCTTCCTTCGCTCCTCCCCAGGGTGAAAGAAGACTGAGGCAAAGAACTGACAGATAAGCTCAGGGTCGTAGTCAAGATGGAAAGAGATCACATGTTCAATACCAAACTGCTCCACCAAATCCAAAGCTTCTCCAAAGTACTCACGAAACTTGTCCTTCCTCAGGTGATACATGTCTATCCACTTGACATCCACGTAGATATTTTTCTTGTTCTTGATGACATCCAGATAAGTGAGAGTCTGCTGCTTGGTCCAAAACAATTCACAGCCTCTGACAGTAGCACGAGGATTCACATACGGGTTGATCTGCCTGAGACGGATGAACTCAGAAGGAGGAATCTCGTCCATGCCATTAGCGGGTTCCTTGTGCTTGCTAGCGGTGGCCTTGACATGACGCTTGGGGGCATTGGAGCCCTCTGGTGCTTCACCTTGATTGCGCAGACGCTTGGAGCCAGTGTCACAACTGGGATTGGTACGGCGAGAGCCACCACCTGAGATAGAAAACGCAAAACACCCACGACAAGCAAGAAGGATCAATTAAAAGACCACGGCAAAGCAAAACAAACACGAAGAAAGCATACGCGGTAATTGCCATGAGAGAGAATGGGCACAACGGTAGTACTGCCTGGTGCTGCGGAACGAAAATTTTAGTACCTCTCCTAGTAGCGGTAGTACCATGTGAAGTCACGGTAGTACCGGGTCTGGGAGCGGTACTAAGACCCTAGTGCCACAGCTCGTGCGGTAGTACCGGTCGAGCGCTAGTACCGCACATGTGGCACGATAGTACCACACCGCGTCAGATCCAAACCAAACTTTGAATCTTGGAAGAACCGTGAAACCATGTCGGTACTATGGTTGATCAACTCTATCACAGGACAACATATCAAGTACAATCCCTACGCAATACTACTCTCCTACATCCTACTCTTGCAAAGATTTAGCCTAAATCTCGAGAACACATGCATCTCCCCAAAAACCTAGAGGCAAAGAAAACAACCAAAAGAGAGAGGGATTTGGGGAAGGACCTTGTTCCATGGCAAGAGCACGTGGTGGGGAACAATCCCACCGGACGGAATCGCAGGAGAGCAGCCGGAGGCGGAGATTCGACGAGGGACTCCGGCCCCGTTCTTGAGCGAGGGAGAGAGAAACAAAGTGGGGAAAACGGACGAATGGGTATGGGGGAGTTAGAACTCCCCCTACCCATCCTTATCCCTACGCGTCTGCGACAGCGTGGTAGTACTGCACATCATCGCGGTAGTACCGCTTGGGCTGAAGTATCGCACCAAAGCGGTAGTACCGCTCTCCCAGGCGGCAGTAAAAAATTACTGCCATGCTGGGGCGGTAGTACCGTGCTCTCCACGCGCGGTAGTATCGTAGCAGGCTGCGGTAGTACCGTGAGCTTAAGAAAAGCAGGTTTCAAACACACGAAAAAGAGGTCTTCACAAGGAAACTTCGGGCACAAGAGACACCACAAGAACACGCTCAACACAAAGGCAGAAAGGTAAACGACAACAAGAAACAACCACGCGACACCACCTCTCAAAAGAGAGGGCGGTGGCCGAAGCCACCTATGTTTGACTCAATTGGTATGGCACCGCGAAGAATTATCCTTGGGCCCATGACTAACACTCGTCTTTGAAGCACAAGCACCATCAAAATGGCTAATGTGAAAGAGTTCATCGATTTATGAATAATGGGGGGAGGGAGAGTTCATTGAGAGAACAACAATCCCCCTATGTCCATGCCTACACCTAAACTAGACAACAAGTTGAGTGAGGTGGGGTGTGCATGGGCTCAAGTCACATTGCTCGAATCAATGATATTTAGCTCATGCCTTAACTCGCGAAATCTTGCTTCATCCAAGGGCTTCGTGAAAATATCTGCAAGGTTATCATGGGTGTTAACATACTTGAGCTCGATCTCCCCTCGCCTAATATGTTCCCGGATGAAGTGAGACCGAATCTCAATGTGCTTCGTCTTGAAGTGTTGCACCGGGTTGAGAGAAATCTTGATGGCACTTTCATTATCACACCAAAGAGGCACTTTGTCACAAATGACACTGTATTCCTTTAAAGTTTCCTCATCCATAGGAGTTGTGCACAACAACTACTGGCCGCCACATATTACGCTTCGGTGAACGAGAGAGACACACAACTTTGCTTCTTGGAAGACCAACTTACCAAAGAGCAACCAAGAAATTGGCACCCTCCGGAAGTGGACTTCCTATCCACTTTGTCTCCCGCCCAATCGGAATCCGTAAATCCTTCAAGCTTGAAGTTTGCTCCTCATGGGTACCACAAGCCAAAGTTTGGGGTTTGAGCCAAATATCGAAAGATTCGCTTGACCGCCACATAGTGGCTTTCCTTCGGTGTGGCTTGAAACCGTGCACAAATTCCCACATTCAACATGATATCTGGTCTAGATGCACAAAGGTAAAGCAAGGATCCAATCATGGAGCGATATACCTTTTGATCCACCACTTTACCATTGGGATCGATGTCAAGTTGGCACTTGGTAGGCATTGGAGTAGAGGCCGGCTTGACATCACTTAGCTTGAATCTTTTTAGCATGTCTTGAGTGTATTTGGCTTGGTTGATGAAGGTACCTTCTCTTCTTTGTTTGATATCGAAACCAAGGAAGAACTTCAACTCTCCCATCGAAGACATCTTGAACTTAGAGGTCATGAGAGCAGCAAATTCCTCATTGAAAGCTTTGTTAGGGGAACCAAAGATAATATCATCAACATATAGTTGGCATACAAACAACTCCCATTTGACCTTCTTAGTAAAAAGAGTGGGATCGATTTGCCCAACTTCAAATCCGCGATCTTGTAACAACTCGGAAAGGTGGTCATACCATGCACGTGTGGCTTGTTTAAAGCCATAGAGTGCCTTATCAAGTTGATACACATGATCCGAGAAGTAGGGATCCTCGAACCTGGGGGGTTGCTTGACATAGACCAACTCATTAATAGGACCATTAAAAAAGCACTTTTCACATCCATTTGTTGTAACTTAAAGTTGTGATGGGAAGCATAATCAATCAACAAACGAATGGATTCAAGGCGGGCAACGGAAGCAAAGGTTTCACCGTAATCGATACCCTCGACTTGGGAGTAGCCTTGTGCTACCAATCTTGCCTTGTTGCGAATGATGTTCCCATGAGCATCTTGCTTGTTCTTAAAAATCCACTTGGTTCCAATGACATTGTAGTTCCCTGACGGCCTTGGCATCAATCTCCACACCTTGTTGTACTCGAAGTTGTTGAGTTCTTCATGCATGGCATTGAGCCAATCCGAATCTTCGAGTGCCTCATAGACCTTTTGGGGTTCAACACAAGAGACAAACACGTGATGTTCACAATAGTTTGCTAATTGTCTACGAGTGCTTACCCCCTTTCTTAGGCTTCCAACCACATTCTCCATGAGATGACCTTTGGTGGTGAGTTTGGAAGCGACCTTCGCGGCATGACGCTCTAATTCCTCCTCGGATGTGGAGGGAGGAGGATTAACTTGACTATCTTGAGTGCCGTCTTAAGCTTGTTCAAGATCTTGAACTTGCTCGAGGGGGAGAACTTGACCTTGGGCATCATTTGGTGAATCATCACCATCTTGAGGTTGATCTTGCCCTTGGTCTTGTTCTCGAGGTTGAGGGCCTTCACTATGTTCTTAGGAAGCATGTGGGTCTTGGGTTGGTGATGGCTCCACTTGAGTGGAGCATTGTCCTTGTTCTTCGTCCACAAGGGGTTCCTCAATGGGTAGGATATGACCAATACCCATTCTTCTTATGGCTTGGGGAGGAATTTCATCACCTACATCACAAGTACCACTTTGCTCCACTTGGGAGCCGTTATTCTCGTCAAACTCTACATTACACGTCTCCTCAATGAGTCTGGTGGACTTGTTGAGGACACGGTAAGCATGAGAGTTTGAAGCACAACCAACAAATATGCCCTCATAAGCTCTAGCCTCAAATTTAGACAAACGAACACCTTTCTTGAGAATGAAACACTTACACCTGAACACCCGGAAGTACTTGAGATTGGGCTTGTTGCCGGTGAGGATTTCATAAGGAGTCTTGTTCAAGCCTTTGCGGAGATAGAGCCGATTGGATGCATGACATGTTGTGTTGATGGCTTCAGCCCAAAAGTTGTAGGGAGACTTGAACTCCACCATCATGGTTCTTGCCGCATCCATCAACGTCTGGTTCTTCCTCTCCGCGACACCATTTTGTTGAGGGGTATATGGTGCAGCATATTGATGTTTGATCCCCTCATTACTAAGAAACTCATCCAAGGTGTAGTTCTTGAACTCGGTGCCGTTGTCACTTCTTATTGTCAAGATCTTTGCATCATGTTGGCGTTGAGCTTCATTTGCAAAGTCGATGACGGTTTGTTGAGTTTCACTCTTTCTCTTGAAGAAATATACCCAAGTGTATCTTGAGTAATCATCCACAATCACCAAGCAATACTTTCTACCCCCAAGACTATCAAATGATGGAGGCCCAAAGAGGTCCATGTGAAGGAGCTCCAAGGGTCTCTTCGAGTAGATGATAGTCGTGGGAGGCTGAGCCTTCTCATGCAGCTTCCCTTCGATACAAGCACTGCAAGCACGATCTTTGGCAAAACTAACATTTGTTAGTCCACGGACATGGTCCCCCTTGAGAAGACTTTGCAAAGATCTCATATTGACATGGGATAAATGGCGATGCCAAAGCCATCCCACATCAACTTTAGCCATTAGGCATGTCGCGGTCTTAGTGGGTCGCTCCGAAAAGTTAATCACATAGAGACCATTCTCGACATGCCCAACAAAGGCTACTTTAAGAGTCTTGCTCCACAAGAGGGCCACGGTATCAATATCAAAGAAGGTGGCAAAACCCATGAGTGCAAGTTGACGAACGGAAAGAAGATTGAATGCAAGGGACTCGACAAGCATGACTTTCTCGATCGTTAGATCATGAGAAATGACAACCTTGCCAAGACCCAATACCTTAGAGGACGAGGCATCACCCCACTCGACGTTGGTGGGCATAGATGGAATCTTGTGCACGTCCGCCACCAACTCCTTGCTTCCGTTCATATGATTTGTTGCTCCACTATCGAGCAACCATGATCCTCCACCGGAAGCAAACCCCTACATGAAATCAATGCTTGGTTTTAGGTACCCATTGAGTAATGGGTCCTTTGATGTTAGCAACAAGGGTCTTGGGAACCCAAATAGACCATTCAATATACTCATAAGGAAAACCAACAAATTTTGCATAAACATGTCCATCACTAGCACGTCATAACACATATGAGGGGTTAAAGTCGTCGGCTTTGTTGGAAGGGGTGGCATTGCCCTTCTTGACATCACCACCCTTCCCATTGTTCTTCTTCTCCTTAGGAGCACCTTCTCCCTCCTTCACAAATGTTTGCTTGAGAGGAGGAGGTCATTTGGTCTTGTCATTCTTCTTCTTGTTCTTGGACTTGGGGGTAAACCCAACTCCCTCCTTGGCCACAAATTCCTTTTGATTGCTCAAAAGGTCATTGAGAGTTTTCTCACCTTAAATGCATGTCACAAGACCTTTCTTCAATCGCTCTTTCAACTTGGCATTCTCCTCCACAAGATGCACATGCTCACAACACGGGTTAGTAGCATTTGCGTTATCAATTAATACCATAGGAGAAAAAATGTCTTTCTCCTTGGTTAACTTCACTTGGAGTTGAGAATGAGACTCCCTGAGGCTAGAATGAGCACCCTTCAAGGCCTTGTGAGCCTTGTCAAGTACATCAAACTCCTCTTTGAGTCTAGCAAGATCAACCCCAAGTTTAGTCTTCTCAGATTTTGCCACACGAGAGACAATAATAGCACGATCAAGATTTTTCTTTAATTTAGCATGGTCATCGTTGTGTGACTCCTCAAGAGTCAAATGATGCCCACGCTCTTCCTCGAGGGCATTAGAGAGATCCAATATCTCATCGGCATAGTCACGACTATGACCTTCCATCTTAGAGATGGTTTCTTCATGAGCCTCGATCATGTCATTGGCTTCACCAAGTTGTTCCAAGAGAGCAACAAAATTCTTCTTGGATTTACCCTTGAGTTTACTCATAAAAGACTCAAACTCATTCAACTCTTCATTAGAACCCTCATTTTCATCAATGCAATCTGTCAAGGAAGGATTAGTAATGATGGTGGTTTTGATGTTGGGGGTTACCTTGTTAGTGGCTTTAGCCATGAGGCAGTAGGCGGTGATGTTCTCGTTGGGTGAATCAAAAAGATACATCCGGGGAGTAGTAGCAATGGCAATGAGGCCATGACCGTTGCTTCTCCATCTTCATCATCATCGTCATCCTCATGGTATTCTTCTTGAACCACTAACCCTCGAGTAGGAGTCTTCTTGGTGAAGTTGTTCTTGTTGGGGAAGGACTTGGCTTTGTCTTTTCGAATGAGCTTACCACCGTTGTCTTCCCGCTTCTCGTAAGGACAATCAGCAACAAAGTGAACTACATTGCCACAATTGTAACAAGTTCTCACTCGTTGCTTGCCCTTGAGCCCACTTGAATTGTTTTTGTTGAAATTAGGTCGTGTATTCTTCTTGCTCCAAAATTTCCTCGAAGCAAGAGCCATGTGCTCATGATAATCATATTTTGTATCCTCGGGATTGCTCTCATCATCTTCTTCTTCCTGCTCTTCCTCCACAATGACCTTGGCCTTCAAAGCAAGATTGGTCTGGTTTGTTCTTTGAGAACGGAGCACCACGTTGTCGGCGGTTTTGTCCAAGATGCTCATAGCAATGAACTCATCCAACACTTCACTTGAGGTCATGGAGTGGAAGTCCGGTCGTTGACGGATGACGGAGGACATGGCCTTGTTGTAGGGCATCATGGCCTTGAGAAACTTGCGTTTCATCCAATTGTCATCCGTGTCCTTACTCCCATGATCTCGGAGTGAGACCGCGAGTTTGGTAACTCTTCGAAAGAGATCACGTGGTTCTTCATCTTCCTTCATTGCAAATTCATCGGCTTCATCTTGAACCACTTCATAGTTGGAGCATTGAATGCTAGCGCTTCCTCGATAGAGAGACACAACGCACTGCCACGCGTCTTTGGCCATGGCGTAGGGTCGAAGATAAGGAAGATCTTCGGGAGAATAGCATCTTGGATGATGAAGAGAACATTCTCATTGAATTGATGATCCACGGCTTCTCTAGGGGAGAAGTTGCTTACATCATGCGCGTAGAAACCTTCTTCAATGATTCTCCAAAGGTTAGTGTTCACATGATTTAAATGACGCTTAAAGCGATACACCCAAGAATCAAAATCCTCATTTTTCACAATCTTAGGAGGAGGTCCGGCATGATTTAAATGAGTAGAGGGAATTGGTCCTCCATAAGTTGGAGGTTCCACACGGGCAAAAAGGCCGGTGCCATTTCTACCACTAGTAGAGGGACCCTTTTCACTATTAGCTTCCCCCTTGTCGGAGGAAGCATCCGTCACCTTGTTAGTGGGATCACCCACTTTCATCGGCGAGGTAGACAGTTTAAGACCTCCTAGATATTTAGTAAACATGCTTTCAACCTCGGTCTTCATGGAGGTTTTCAATGTGTCCAAAGCCGCATTGAATTCCTCACGAGAGACCGTGGTTCCCCCATCGGCCGTAGACGAGGTAGGATTCACACTGGAGTGCTCCTCTACAACGTCTGTGGTGTCAACCATACTCTTCGGACGGCAAAGTACTTAATAAAGAGATGAGGCTCTGATACCAATTGAAAGGATCGATATAGTTGACTAGAGGGGGGGTAAATAGGTAACTAACACTTTTTAGACTTTTCTTTACCAATTTAAACTTAGCATCAAAGTAGGTTGTCTAGATATGCAACTAAGTGAGCAACCTATATGATGCAGTAACAACTAGAACAAAGGCAAGAAAGGGATACAACATAAATAAGCTTGCACAAGTAAAGGCACGAAATAACCAAGAGTGGAGCCGGTGGAGACGAGGATGTGTTACCGAAGTTCCTTCCTTTTGAGGGGAAGTACGTCTCCGTTAGAGCGGTGTGGAGGCACAATGCTCCCCAAGAAGCCACTAGGGCCACCGTAATCTCCTCACGCCCTCACATAATGCGAGATGCCGTGATTCCACTATTGGTGCCCTTGAAGGCGACGACCGAACCTTTACAAACAAGGTTGGGGCAATCTCCACAACTTAATTGGAGGCTCCCAACGACACGATGAAGCTTCACCACAATGTACTATGGCTTCGAGGTGACCTCAACCGTCTAGGGTGCTCAAACACCCAAGAGTAACAAGATCCGCTAGTGATTAGTTGCTGGCGAACGTAGCAGAAATTCAAAATTTTCTACGCATCACCAAGATCAATCTATGGAAAGACTACCAACGAGAGAGAGGGGAGTGCATCTTCATACCCTTGAAGATCGTGATGCGGAAGCGTTACAAGAACGCGGTCGGTGGAGTTGTTCACAAAGCGATTCAGATCGCGGCCGAATCCGATCTAAGCACCGAACAACGGTGCCTCCGCGCTCAACACACGTACAGCCCGGGGACGTCTCCTCCTTCTTGATATAGCAAGGGGAGAGGAGAAGTTGAGGGAGAACTCCGACAGCACGACGGCATGGTGGTGATGGAGCTCGTGGTTCTCCGGCAGGGCTTCGCCAAGCACTACGGAGGAGGAGGAGGTGTTGGAGGAGGGAGAGGGCTGCGCCAGGGGAAGGGTGCGGCTGCCCTCTCTCTCCCTCACTATATATAGGGGAAAGGGAGGAGGAGGAGGCGCCCTAGGGTTCCCTAGGTGAGGTGCGACGGCCACAGGGGAAACCATAGATGGGTTTGGGAGCCCCCACCCCCTAGGAAACTTGCCCCCCAAGCCGGGAGGGGCGGCTGCCCTAGGGTTGGCGCCCCCACCTCTCCTGGTTACATGAGATGGGGTGGGAGGGGCGCTCAGCCCCTTAGTGGGCTGATGTGCCCCCTCCCCTTGGCCCATAAGGCCCCCCAATGCTTGCCGGGGCCTCCGAAACCCCTTCCGGACATGCTGGTCATCACCTGGTACCCCCGGAACAATTTTGGACTCCAATACCCTTCGTCCAATATACCGATCTTAACCTCCGGGCCATTCCGGAGCTACTCGTCATGTCCGGGATCTCATCCGGGACTCCGAACAACCTTCGGTAACCACATACTAATTCACATAACAACTCTAGCGTCACCGAACGTTAAGTGTGTAGACCCTACGGGTTCGGGAACCATGCAGACATGACCGAGACGTTCTCCAGCCAATAACCAACAGCGGGATCTGGATACCCATGTTGGCTCCCACATGTTCCATGATGATCTCATCGGATGAACCACGATGTCGGGGATTCAATCAACCCCGTATACAATTCCCTTTGTCAATCGGTATGTTACTTGCCCAAGATTCGATCGTCAGTATCCCAATACCTCATTCAATCTCGTTACCGGCAAGTCACTTTACTCGTTCCGTAATGCATGATCATGTGACTAACTACTTAGTCACATTGAGCTCATTATGACGATGCATTACTGAGTGGGCCCAGAGATACCTCTTCGTCATACGGAGTGATAAATCCCAGTCTCGATTCGTGCCAACCCAACAGACACTTTCGGAGATACCCGAAGTGCACCTTTATAGCCACCTAGTTACGTTGTGATGTTTGGCACACGCAAAGCATTCCTACAGTATCTGGGATTTGCACAATCTCATGGTCTAAGGAAATGATACTTGACATTAGAAAATCTTTAGCAAACGAACTACACGATCTTGTGCTATGCTTAGGATTGGGTCTTGTCCATCACATCATTCTCCTAATGATGTGATCCCGTTATCAAGGACATCTAATGTCCATGGTTAGGAAACCATAACCATCTATTGATCAACGAGGTAGTCAACTAGAGGCTCACTAGGGACATGTTGTGGTCTATGTATTCATACATGTATTATGGTTTCCAGTTAATACAATTATAGCATGAACAATAGACAATTATCATGAACTAGGAAATATAATAATAACCATTTTATTATTACCTCTAGGGCATATTTCCAACAGTCTCTCACTTGCACTAGAGTCAATAATCTAGTTCACATCACTATGTGATTGTAATGATTCCAACACCCATGGGGTTTGATCATATATTGCTTGTGAGAGAGGTGATGTATACTACACAACCTTCTTCTTGTAGACGTTGTTGGGCCTGCAAGTGCAAAGGTTTGTAGGACAGTAGCAAATTTCCCTCAAGTGGATGACCTAAGGTTTATCAATCCGTAGGAGGTGTAGGATGAAGATGGTCTCTCCCAAACAACCCTGCAACCAAATAACAAAAAATCTCTTGTGTCCCCAACACACCCAATACAATGGTAAATTGTATAGGTGCACTAGTTCGGCGAAGAGATGAAGATACAAGTGCAAAATAGATAGTAGATATAGGTTTTCGTAATCTGAAATAATAAAAACAGCAAGGTAACAAGTGGTAAAAGTGAGTGTAAACGGTATTGCAATGATAACCGTAAGTGGTAAAAGTGAGCGTAAGTGGTAAAAGTGAGCGTAAACAGCAAGGAAACAAGGCCTAGGGTTCATACTTTCACTAGTGCAAGTTCTCTCAACAATAATAACGTAGATAGATCATATAACAAGCCCTCAACATGCAACAAAGAGTCACTCTAAAGACACTAATAGCGGAGAACAAACGTAGAGATTATGGTAGGGTACGAAACCACCTCAAAGCTATTCTTTCGGATCAATCTATAAAAGATTTCGTACTAGAATAACACCTTAAGACACAAATCAACCAAAACCCTAATGTCACCTAGATACTCCATTGTCACCTCAAGTATCCATGGGCATGATTATACGATATGCATCACACAATCTCAGATTCATCCAACCAACATAAAAGTACTTAAAAGAGTGCCCCAAAGCTACTACCGGAGAGTCAAGAATGTGTGCCAACCCCTATGAATAGGTTCATGGGTGGAACCCGCAAGTTGGTCACCAAAACATACATCAAGTGGCACATGATATCCCATTGTCACCACAGATAATCACGGCAAGACATACATCAAGTGTTCTCATAAAAGACTCAATCCGATAAAATAACTTCAAAGGGGAAACTCAATTCATCACAAGAGAGTAGAGGGGGAGAAACATCATAAGATCCAACTACAATAGCAAAGCTCGGGATACATCAAGATCATGCCATGGAGGGAACACGAGAGAGAACACGAGAGAGAGAGATCAAACACATAGCTACTGGTACATACCCTCAGCCCCGAGGATGAACTACTCCCTCCTCGTCATGGATAGTGCCGGGATGATGAAGATGGCCTCTGGTGATGGGATCCCCCTCCGGCAGGGTGCCGGAACAGGGTCCCGATTGGTTTTTGGTGGCTACAGAGGCTTGGGCGGCAGAACTCCCGATCTAGGTTCTGTTTTGATCGTTCGGGGATACGTAGGTATATATAGGAGGAAGGAGTACATCGGTGGAGCTCCGAGGGGCCCATGAGGTAGGGGCGCGCCCTGGGCGCACCCCCCACCCTCGTGACCACCTCTGGCACTTCTTAGAGTAGGGTCCAAGTCTCCTGGATCACGTTCATTGAGGAAATCACGTCCTCGAAGGTTTTATTCCATTTGGACTCCGTTTGATATTCTGTTTCTTCAAAATACTGAAATAGGCAAAAAACAATAATTCTGGGCTGGGCCTCCGGTTAATAGGTTAGTCACAAAAATAATATAAAAGTGGAAAATAAAGCCCAATATAGTCCAAAACAGTAGACGAAGTAGCATGGAGTAATCAAAAATTATAGATACGTTGGAGACGTATCAAGCATCCCCAAGCTTAACTCATGCTCGTCCTCGAGTAGGTAAATGATAAAAAAGAGTTTTTGATGCGGAGTGATACTTTGGCATAATTTCAATGTAAATCTTCTTAATTGTGATATGAATATTCAGATCCAAAATATTCAAGACAAAAGTTCGTATTGACACATAAATAATAATACTTCAAGCATACTAATCAAAGCAATCATGTCTTCTCAAAATAACATGGCAAAAGAAAGTTCATCCCTACAAAATCATATAGTTAGGCTATGCTTCATTTTCGTCACACAAAGATCTTCCCAACTTCTATACCCCGATGACAAGCCAAGCAATTGTTTCATACTTAAATAATCTCAAACTTTTTCAACTTTCACGCAATACATGAGCGTGAGCCATGGATATAGCACTATGGGTGGAATAGAATATGATGATGGGGATTGTGTGGAGAAGACAAAAAAGGAGAAAGTCTCACATTGACGAGGCTAATCAACGGGCTATGGAGATGCCCATCAATTGATGTCAACATGAGGAGTAGGGATTTCCATGCAACGGATGCACTAGAGCTATGAATGCTCAACAAAAGAAAACTAGTGGGTGTGCATCCAACTTGCTTGCTCACGAAGACCTAGGGAATTTGAGGAAGCCCATCGTAGGAATATACAAGCCAAGTTCTATAATGAAAAATTCCCACTAGTATAAAAATGATAACTTATGAGACTCACTACATGAAGAACAAGGTGCTACTTTGAAGCACAATATATGAGACTCACTACATGAAGAACAAGGTGCTACTTTGAAGCACAAGGGTGGAAAAAGAGATAGTAGCATTGCCCCTTTTTTTTGGGCCTTTCTTTTTTTGGCCTTTCTCTCTCTTTTTATTTTTTATTTGGGAAATGCTCTAATAATGATGATCATCACACTTCTATTGATTACAACACAAGGATTACAACTCGAAACTTAGAACAAGATATGACTCTATATGAATGCCTCTGGCGGTGTACCGGGATGGTGCAATGAATCAAGAGTGACATGTATGAAAAATAATGCATGGTGGCTTTGCCACAAATACGATGTCAACTACATGATCATGCAATGGCAATATGCCAAAAGTAATGTATGTCATGATGATGATGATGGAAGTTGCATGGCAATATATCTCGGAATGGCTATGGAAATGCCATAATAGGTAGGTATGGTGGCTGTTTTGAGGAAGATATAAGGAGGTTTCTGTGTGATAGAGCGTATCGTATCACGGGGTTTGGATGCACCGGCAAAGTTTGCGCCAACTCTCAAGGTAAGAAAGGGCAATGCACGGTACCGAAGAGGCTAGCAAAGGTGGAAAAGTGAGAGTGCGTATAATCCATGGACTCAACATTAGTCAAAAGAACTCATATACTTATTGAAAAATTTAGAAGTAATCAAAAATCAAGTACTATGTGCATGCTCCTAGGGGGATAGATTGGTAGGAAAAGACCATCGCTCGTCCCCGACCTCCACTCATAAGGATGCACAAGCCAGGTACACTTCATGTTTCAAATTTGTTACACAACTTTAACCATACGTGCATGCTACGGGACTTGCAAACTTCAACACAAGTATTTCTCAAATTCATAATCACCCAACTAGCACGACTTTGATATTATCACCTCCATATCTCAAAACAATTATCAAGCATCAAACTTATCTTAGTATTCAATTCACTCAAAAGAAAGTTTCACATATCTTGAACACCAAGTATATTAACATTAAGCAAACTACCATGTTATTAATGACTCTCAAAATAATCTCAGTGAAGCATGAGAGATCAATAGTTTCTTTAAAAAAAATCCACCACCGTGCTCTAAAAGATATAAGTGAAGCACTATAGCAAAAATTATCAAGCTCAAAAGATATAAGTGAA
Source organism: Triticum aestivum (assembly GCF_018294505.1). Classification (NCBI taxonomy): domain Eukaryota; kingdom Viridiplantae; phylum Streptophyta; class Magnoliopsida; order Poales; family Poaceae; genus Triticum; species Triticum aestivum. The sequence goes on along the minus strand of NC_057795.1, from coordinate 59,391,606 downwards.
GCACACGAGTAAACGACAAACTACTCAAAAAGATATAAGTGAAGAACAAAGAGTAGCAAAATAATTATGCAACTATGCAAGGACTCTCTCTCATTAAAGAATTTCAGATCTTGGTATTGTATTCAAGCAGCAAGAAAAACAATATAAAATGACAATGCAAGGATAGCACAACTCATGTGAAGAAGCAAAAACTTAGGCTCAACCGATACTAACCAATAGTTGTTGAAGAAGAAAGGTGGGATGCCTACCGGGGCATCCCCAAGCTTAGATGCTTGAGACTTCTTGAAATATTATCTTGGGGTGCCTTGGGCATCCCCAAGCTTGATCTTTTTTGTCTCCATAATTCCTTTCATGTCACGGTTTCTCTTTTTATCAAAAGCTTCATTCACAACAAACTCAACAAGAACTCGTGAGATAGGTTAGTATAAACCAATGCAAAACCTTATCATCTTCTACTGTAACAAATCACTAACATTATTATTAAACATTGCATACTAAATGTCTCTGAATATTTAATACTCCTATCCTCAAATAGAATCATTAAACAAGCAAACATATGCCAACAATGCAAACATAACAGCAATCTGCCAAAACAGTACAGTCTGTAAACAATGCAAGAGTATCAATACTTCCCTGACTCCAAAAATTATGAACTAAAATTCCCACTGTAATAAATTTATCATATCTCAATATGCAAAAATATTCAATGTAATACCATTCTCTAAGTTTTCTAGGGAATTTTTGCAACAGCGGTAAACTTTCTGTTTTCAAACAGCAACATGTATACAAGCAAAATAAGCATGGCAAAGGCTATCCTTGACTTTTTTATTGAAACTAAAGATGCAAAACATTATTCTAACTAAAAGCAAACAAAAACTAACAAAAGAAAATGACGCTCCAAGCAAAACACATATCATGTGGTGAATAAAAATATAGCTCCAAGTAAAGTTACCGATGAACGAAGACGAAAGAGGGGATGCCTTCCGGGGCATCCCCAAGCTTAGTTGCTTGGTTGTCCTTGAATATTACCTTGGGTTCCTTGGGCATCCCCAAGCTTAGGCTCTTTCCACTCTTTATTCCATAATCCATCGAATCTTTACCCAAAACTTGAAAACTTCAACCACACAAAACTCAAAACAAAACTCGTAAGCTCCGTTAGTATAAGAAAATAAAACCACTTAGGTACTGTAATGAAATCATTCTAAATTCATATTGGTGTAATATCTAATGTATTCTAACATCTCTATGGTTCATACGACTTAATACTAGCCATAGATGCATCAAAATGAGCAAACAACACATAGAAAACAGAATCTGTCAAAAACAGAACAGTCTGTAGTAATCTGTATAAAACGTATACTTCTGGAACCCCAAAAATTATGAAATAAATTGCTGGACCTGAGTGATTTGTCTATTAATCATCTTCAAAAAGAATCAACCTAAAAGCACTCTCCAGTAAAAAATGGCAGCCATTCTCGTGAGTGCAAAAGTTTCTGTTTTTCACAGCAAGATCACATAAACTTCACCCAAGTCTTCCCAAAGGTTCTACTTGGCACTTTATTGAAACAAAGGATATAAAACATGATTACTACAGTAGCATAATCATGTGGACACACAAAAACAGTAAGGATAAATATTGGGTTGTATCCCAACAAGCGCTTTTCTTTAATGCCTTTTTAGCTAGGCATGATGATGACAATGATGCTCACATAAAAGATAAGAATTGAACCATAACGGGAGCATCATGAAGTATATGGCTAGCACATTTAAGTCTAACCCACTTCCTATGCATAGGGATTTTATGAGCAAGCAACTTATGGGAACAATAATCAACTAGCATAGGAAGGTAACACAAGCATAGCTTCAAGAATTTAAGCACATAGGGAAGAAACTTGGTATTATTGCAATTCCTGCAAGCATATGTTCCTCTCTCATAATAATTTTCAGTAGCATCATGAATGAATTCAACAATATAAACAGCACCTAAACCATTCTTTTCATGATCTACAAGCATAGAAATTTTACTACTCTCCACATAAGCAAAATTCTTCTCATGAATAGTAGTGGGAGCAAACTCAACAAAATAACTATCATGTGATTGAAAATTAAGATCAAGATGACACATTTCATGGTTATCATTATTCTTTAAAGCATACGTGTCATCACAATAATCATCATAGATAGGAGGCATGCATTCATCATAGTAAATTTGCTCATCAAAGCTTGGGGGACAAAAAATATCATCTTCATCAAACATAGCTTCCCCAAGCTTGTGGCTTTGCGTATCATTAGCATCATGGATATTCAAGGAATTCATACTAACAACATTGCAATCATGCTCATCTTTCACATATTTTATGCCAAGAATTCTATGTAAGTCTTCTTCTAGCACTTGAGAACAATTTTCCTTTCCATCATACTCACGAAAGATATTAAAAAGGTGAAGCGTATGAGACAAACTTAACTCCATTTTTTGTAGTTTTCTTTTATATACTAGACTAGTCATAAAATAAGAAACAAAAAGAGCTTAGTGACAGAGTGTGAGTACCCTTTACCTAGCCTCCCCGGCAACGGCACCAGAAAAGAGCTTGATGTCTACTACACAACCTTCTTCTTGTAGACATTGTTGGGCCTGCAAGTGCACAGGTTTGTAGGACAGTAGCAAATTTCCCTCAAGTGGATGACCTAAGGTTTATCAATCCGTAGGAGGCGTAGGATGAAGATGGTCTCTCTCAAACAACCCTACAACCAAATAACAAAAAGTCTCTTGTGTCCCCAACACACCCATTACAATGGTAAATTGTATAGGTGCACTAGTTCGGCGAAGAGATGAAGATACAAGTGCAAAATAGATAGTATATATAGGTTTTTTTAATCTGAAATAATAAAAACAGCAAGGTAACAAGTGGTAAAAGTGAGCGTAAACGGTATTGCAATGATAGGAAACAAGGCCTAGGGTTCATACTTTCACTAGTGCAAGTTCTCTCAACAATAATAACATAGATAGATCATATAACAAGCCCTCAACAAGCAACAAAGAGTCACTCCAAAGACACTAATAGCGGAGAACAAACATAGAGATTATGGTAGGGTACGAAACCACCTCAAAGCTATTCTTTCGGATCGATCTATAAAAGAGTTCGTACTAGAATAACACCTTAAGACACAAATCAACCAAAACCCTAATGTCACCTAGATACTCCATTGTCACCTCAAGTATCCATGGGCATGATTATACGATATGCGTCACACAATATCAGATTCATCCAACCAACATAAAAGTACTTAAAAGAGTGCCCCAAAGCTACTACCGGAGAGTCAAGAACGTGTGCCAACTCCTATGCATAGGTTCATGGGTGGAACCCGCAAGTTGGTCACCAAAACATAAATCAAGTGGCACATGATATGCCATTGTCACCACAGATAATCACGGCAAGACATACATCAAGTGATCTCATAAAAGACTCAATCCGATAAAATAACTTCAAAGGGGAAACTCAATTCATCACAAGCGAGTAGAGGGGGAGAAACATCATAAGATCCAACTACAATAGCAAAGCTCGGGATACATCAAGATCGTGCCATAGAGGGAACACAAGAGAGAACACGAGAGAGAGAGATATCAAACACATAGCTACTGGTTCATACCCTCAGCCCCGAGGGTGAACTACTCCCTCCTCGTTATGGATAGCGCCGGGATGATGAATATGGCCTCCGATGATGGGATCCCCCTCCAGCAGGGTGCCGAAACAGGGTCCCGATTGGTTTTTGGTGGCTACAGAGGCTTGCGGCGGCGGAAATCCCAATCTAGGTTCTGTTTTGATCGTTCGGGGATACGTAGGTATATATAGGAGGAAGGAGTACGTCGGTGGAGCTCCAAGGGGCCCACAAGGTAGGGGGCGCGCCCAGGGGGGCGCCCTCCACCCTCGTGACCGCCTCTAGCACTTCTTGGAGTAGGGTCCAAGTCTCTTGGATCACGTTCGTTGAGGAAATCACGTCCCCGAAGGTTTTATTCCGTTTGGACTCCATTTGATATTTTGTTTCTTCGAAATACTGAAATAGGCAAAAAAACAACAATTCTGGGTTGGGCCTCCGGTTAATTGGTTAGTCCCAAAAATAATATAAAAGTGGAAAATAAAGCCCAATATAGTCCAAAATAGTAGACAAAGTAGCATGGAGTAATCAAAAATTATAGATACGTTGCAGACGAATCAAGAGGTTATCAGTCAACGGATCTGAACCTTTCAGATCCTTGTGTGCTTTTCAAATCTCTATGTCATCTCCTAGATGCAGCTACCATGCTCTATTTGGAGCTATTTCAAATAACTGTTCTACTATACGAATCCGGTTTACTACTCAGAATAATCCAGATTAGTGTCAAAGTTTGCATTGGCGTAACCCTTTACGACGAACTCTTTTACCACCTCCATAATCGAGAAAATTCCTTAGTCCACTAGTTACTAAGCATAAGTTTGATCGCTGTCCTGTGATCCATTCCTGGATCACTCTTGTACCCCTTGACTGACTCACGGCAAGGCACACTTCAGGTGCAGTACACAACACATCATACTATAGAGCCTACGTCTGAAGCATAGGGGATGACCTTCATCCTTTCTCTATCTTCTGCCGTGGTCATGTCTTGAGTCTTACACAGTATTCACACCTTATAACACAGCCAAGAACTCCTTCTTTGCTGATCTATTTTGAACTCCTTCAAAATCTTGTCATGGTATGTATTTATTTGAAAGTACTATTAAGCGTTTTTGATCTATCCTTATAGATCTTGACGCTCAATGTTCAAGTAGCTTAATCTAGGTTTTCCATTGAAAAACATTTTTCAAATAACCCTATATGCTGTCCAGAAATTCTACATCATTTCTGATCAACAATATGGCAATAACATATACTCATCAGAAATTCTATAGTGCTCCCACTCTCTTCTTTGGAAATACAAGTTTCTCATAAACTTTGTATAAACCCAAAATCTTTGATCATCTCATCAAAGCGTATATTCGAACTCCGAGATGCTTACTCCAGTCCTTAGAAGGATTGCTGGAGCTTTGCGTACTTGTTAGCATCTTTCAGGATTGACAAAACCTTCTGGTTGTATCACATACAACCTTTCCTCAAGAATATCGTCGAGGAAACAAGGTTTTGACATCCTATCTGCAAGATTTCATAAATCATGTAGTAATTGCTAATATAATTGCAACAGACTCTTAGCATCGCTACGAGTGAGAAAGTCTCATCATAGTCAACTCCTTGAACTTGTCGGAAAACATCTTAATGACAAGTCGAGCTTTCTTAATGGTGATACTTACCATCATTGTCCGTCTTCCTTTTAAAATCCACCTGTACCCAACAGCCTTACGACCATCAAGTAGTTCTTCCAAAGTCTACACTTTTTTTTCATACATGGATCCTCTCTCGGATTTTATGGCCTCGAGCCATTTGTCAGAATCCGGTCCCACCATCGCTTCTCCATAGCTCGTAGGTTCATTGTTGTCTAGCAACATGACCTCCAAGACAGGATTACCGTAGCACTCTGAAGCTGTACGCATACTTGTCATCCTATGAGGTTTGGTAGTGACTTGATCCGAAGTTTCATGATCACTATCATCAACTTCCACTTCAATTGGTGTAGGTGCCACAGGAACAACTTCCTGTGCCCTGCTACACACTGGTTGAAGTGATGGTTCAATAACCTCATCAAGTCTCCACCATCCTCCCACTCAATTCTTTTGAGAGAAACTTTTTCTCTAGAAAGGACCCGTTTCTAGAAACAATTACTTTTGCTTCCGGATCTGAATTAGGAGGTATACCCAACTTTTTTGGGTGTCCTATAAAGATGTATTTATCCGCTTTGGGTTCGAGCTTATCAGGATGAAACTTTTTCACATAAGCGTCGCAGCCCCAAACTTTCAAGAAACGACGGCCTAGGTCTCTCTAAACCATAGTTCATACATTGTCATCTCAACGGAATTACGTGGTGCCCTATTTGAAGTGAATGCGGTTGTCTCTAATGCCTAACCCATAAACGATAGTGGTAATTTGATAAGAGACATCATGGTATGCCCCATATCCAATAGGGTGCATCTATGATGTTCGGACACACCATCGCACTATGGTGTTCCAGGAAGTATTAGTTGTGAAACAATTTCCACAATGTCTTAATTGTATACCAAACTCATAACTCAGATATTCATCTCTATGATCATATCATAGACATTTTATCCTCTTGTCACGATGATCTTCAACTTCACTCTAAAATTACTTGAACGTTTCAATAATTCAGACTTGTGTTTCATCAAGTAAATATACTCAGCATCTACTCAAATCATCTGTGAAGTAAGAACATAACAATATCCACTGCGTGCCTCGGCACTCATTGGACAGCACACATCAAAATGTATTACTTCCAACAAGTTGCTCTCTTGTTCCATCTTACTGAAAACGAGGCTTTTCAGTCATCTTGCCCATGTGGTATGATTTGCATGTCTCAAGTGATTTAGAATCAAGTGAGTCCAAATGATCCATCTGCATGGAGTTTCTTCATGCGCACATACCAATAGACATGGTTCGCATGTCTCAAACTTTTCAAAAACGAGTGAGTCCAAAGATCCATCAACATGGAGCTTCTTCATGCGTTTTATACCAATATGACTCAAATGGCAGTGCCACAAGCAGGTGGTACTATCATTACTATCTTATATCTTTTGGCATGAACATGTGTATCACTACGATCGAGATTCAATAAACCATTCATTTTAGGTGCAAGACCATTGAAGATATTATTCAAATAAACAGAGTAACCATTATTCTCCTTAAATGAATAACCGTATTGCGATAGACATAATCCAATCATGTCTATGCTCAACGCAAACACTAAATAACAATTATTTAGGTTTAACACCAATCTCGATGGTAGAGGGAGTATGCAATGCTTGATCACATCAACCTTGGAAACACTTCCAACACATATCGTCATCTCACCTTTAGCTAGTCTCCATTTATTCCGCAGCTTTTATTTCGAGTTACTAACACTTAGCAATCGAACTGATATCTAATACCCTGGTGCTACTAGGAGTACTAGTAAAGTACACATTAATATAATGTATATCCAATATACTTCCGTCGACCTTGCCAGTCTTATCATCTACCAAGTATCTAGGGTAGTTCTACTTCAGTGACTGTTCCCCTCATTACAGAAGCACTTAGTCTCGGGATTCGGTTCAACCTTGGGTTTCTTCAGTAGAGTAGCAACTGATTTGCCGTTTCATGAAGTATCCCTTCTTTCCCTTGCCCTTCTTGAAACTAGTGGTTTTACTAACCATCAACAATTGATGATCCTACTTGATTTCTACTTTCGCGGTGTCAAACATCGTGAATTGCTTAAGGATCATCATGTCTATCCCTGATATGTTATAGTTCATCACGAAGCTCTAGTAGCTTGGTGGCAGTGACTTTGGAGAACCATCACAATCTCATCTGGAAGATAACTCCCACTCGATTCAAGTGATTGTTGTACCCAGACAATCTGAGTACAAGCTCAACGATTGAGCTTTTCTCCCTTAGTTTGTAGGCTAAGAAACTCGTCGGAGGTCTTATACCTCTTGACGTGGGCACGAGCCTGAAATCCCAATTTCAGCCCTTGGAACATCTCGTATGTTCCACGACGTTTCAAAATCATCTTCGTTTCCTCAATTCTAAACCGTTTAACATTACTGAACTATCACGTAGTCATCAAAACGTGTATGTCAGATGTTCGCAACATCCGCAGACGACGTTCGAGGTTCAGCACACTGAGCGGTGCATTAAGGACATAAGCCTTCTGCGCAGCAATGAGGACAATCCTCAGTTTACGGACCCAGTCCACATAATTGCTACTATCAAATTTCAACTATATTTTCTATAGGAACATATCTAAAACAGTAGAACTAAAACGTGAGCTACGACATAATTTGCAAAGACCTTTTGACTATGTTCAGGATAATTAAGTTCATCTAATCAAATTATTTACTGAACTCCCACTCAGATAGACATCCCTCTAGTCATCTAAGTGATACATGATCCGAATCAACTAGGCCGTGTCCGATCATCACGTGAGACGGACTAGTCATCATCGGTGAACATCTTCATGTTGATTGTATCTACTATAAGACTCATGCTCGACCTTTCAGTCTCTTGTGTTCCGAGGCCATGTCTGTACATGCTAGGCTCTTCAAGTCAACCTAAGTGTTTCACGTGTGTAAATCTGGCTTACACCCGTTGTATGTGAACGTTAGAATCTATCACACCCGATCATCACGTGGTGCTTCGAAGCAACGATCTTTCGCAACGGTGCACAGTTAGGGGAAACACTTTCTTGAAATTATTATGAGGGGTCATCTTATTTACTACCGTCGTTCTAAGCAAATAAGATGCATAAACATGATAAACATCACATGCAATCAAATAGTGACATGATATGGACAATATCATTTTGCTCCTTTTGATCTCCATCTTCGGGGCTCCATGATCATCATCGTCACCGGCATGACACCATGATCTCCATCATCATGATCTCCATCATCATGATCTCCATCATCGTGTCTCCATGAAGTTGTCTCGCCAACTTATTACTTATACTACTATGGCTAACGGTTTAGCAATGAAGTAAAGTAATTACATGGCGTTATTCAGTGACACGCAGGTCATACAATAAATAAAGACAACTCCTATGGCTCCTGTCGGTTGTCATACTCATCGACATGCAAGTCGTGATTCCTATTACAAGTATATGATCAATCTCATACATCACATATATTTCATTCATCACATCCTTCTTGGCCATATCACATCACACGGCATATGCTGCAAAAACAAGTTAGATGTCCTCTAATTGTTGTTGCAAGTTTTTACGTGGCTGCTATAGGTTTCTAGCAAGAACGTTTCTTACCTACGCCAAAACCACAACGTGATATGCCAATTGCTATTTACCCTTCATGTGGACCATTTTCATCGAATCCGATCCGACTAAAGAGGGAGAGACTGGCACCCGCTAGCCACCTTATGCAACAAGTGCATGTCAGTCGGTGGAACCTGTCTCACGTAAGTGTACGTGTAAGGTCGGTCCGGGCCGCTTCATCCCACAATACCGTCGAAACAAGATAGGACTAGTAATGGTAAGCATATTGAACAAAATCAACACCCACAACAACTTGTGTTCTACTCGTGCATAGAATCTACGCAATAGACCTAGCTCATGATGCCACTGTTGGGGAATGTAGCAGAAATTCAAAATTTTCTATGCATCACCAAGATCAATCTATGGAGAGACTAGAAACGAGAGAGAGGGGAGTGCATCTTCATATCCTCGAAGATCGCGATGCGGAAGCGTTACAAGAACGCGGTCGGTGGAGTCGTTCACAAAGCGATTCAGATCGCGGCCGAATCCGATCTAAGCACCGAACAACGGTGCCTCCGCGCTCAACACACGTACAGCTCGGGGACGTCTCCTCCTTCTTGATCCAGCAAGGGGAGAGGAGAAGTTGAGGGAGAACTCCGACAGCACGATGGCATGGTGGTGATGGAGCTCGTCGTTCTCCGGCAGGGCTTCGCCAAGCACTACGGAGGAGAAGGAGGTGTTGGAGGAGGGAGAGGGTTGCGCCAGGGGAAGGGTGCGGCTGCCCTCTCTCTCCCTCACTATATATACCGGAAAGGGAGGAGGAGGTGCCCTAGGGTTCCCAAGGTGAGGGGCGGCGGCCACATGGGAAACCCTAGATGGGTTTGGGCGCCCCCACCCCCTAGGAAACTTGCCCCCCAAGTCGGGAGGGGCGGCTGCCCTAGGGGTGGCGCCCCCACCTCTCCTGGTTACGTGAGATGGGGTGGGAGGGGCGCTCATCCCCTTAGTGGGCTTATGTGCCCCCTCCCCTTGGCCCATAAGGCCCCCCAACGCTTGCCAGGGCCTCCGAAACCCCTTTCGGACACGCTGGTCATCACCTGGTACCCCCGGAACAATTCCGGACTCCAATACCATTCGTCCAATATACCGATCTTCACCTCCAGACCATTCCGGAGCTCCTCGTCATGTCCAGGATCTCATCCGGGACTCCGAACAACCTTCAGTAACCACATACTAATTCCCATAATAACTCTAGCGTCACCCAACCTTAAGTGTGTAGACCCTACGGGTTCGGGAACCATGCAGACATGACCGAGACGTTCTCCGACCAATAACCAACAGCGGGATCCGGATAACCATGTTGGCTCCCACATGTTCCACGATGATCTCATCAGATGAACCACGATGTCGGGGATTCAATCAATCCCATATACAATTCCCTTTGTCAATCAGTATGTTACTTGCCCGAGATTCGATCGTCAGTATCACAATACCTCGTTCAATCTCGTTACCGGCAAATCACTTTACTTGTTCCGTAATGCATGATCCCATGACTAACTATTTAGTCACATTGAGCTCATTATGATGATGCATTACCGAGTGGGCCCAAAGATACCTCTCCGTCATACGGAGTGACAAATCCCAGTCTCGATTCGTGCCAACCCAATAGACACTTTTGGAGATACCCGTAGGGCACCTTTATAGCCACCCAGTTACGTTGTGACGTTTGGCACACCCAAAGCATTCCTACAGTATCCGAGAGTTGCACAATCTCATGGTCTAAGGAAATGATACTTGACATTAGAAAATCTTTAGCAAACGAACTACACGATCTTGTGCTATGCTTAGGATTGGGTCTTGTCCATCACATCATTCTCCTATTGATGTGATCCCCTTATCAATGACATCTAATGTCCATGGTTAGGAAACCATAACCATCTATTGATCAACGAGCTAGTCAACTAGAGGCTCACTAGGGACATGTTGTGGTCTATGTATTCACACATGTCTTACGGTTTCTAGTTAATACAATTATAGCAGGAACAATAGACAATTATCATGAACTAGGAAATATAATAATAACCATTTTATTATTGCCTCTAGGGCATATTTCCAACATTAGTGGGGGTAATCAATTTTCTCTTGGTGGAAGTGTAGATCAGGGCCTCCTCAACCTATCCTGAGCAAATCAACAAGTTTGATTGGCTAGGGAGAGAGATCGGGCGAAAATGGAGCTTGGAGCAACAATGGAGCTTAGAGGTGAAGAGGTAGTCAACTAGAGGTAGGAGACACCCCTTTTATAGCTGTGGACAAAATCCAACCGTTATCCACTAATCCAGCCTACGACACGCGGTACTACCGCTCCAGAAACGCGGTACTACCGCAAGGCCACGCGGTACTACCGTGAGGGACCAAGGTACTACCGCGGCAGCTGCAGAGACTATAACATGCCTGACTGAGAGTAGTACTACCGTCAGCGCGGTACTACCGCTCCCTCTAGCGGTAATACCGCGAGGCAAGAAAGTCCTAGCCTGGGAAGGGCGCGAATGAATAAAAATACATCCGTGCCTACTTCCGCTGGAAAACAAATGATGCAAACATCCGTCACGGTACTACCGCGAACAAAGCGCGGTACTACCATGGGGCGCGGATGTAAAAAATTACATCCGCCCCTACTACCGTGAAGCTGCGGCACTTGGCCTGGGAGCCACGGTACTATGGCTCAGCAGGAGCGGTACTACCGTGGGCTTCCGCGGTACTACCGCGCACGACGTGCGGTACTACCGTGCAGGCGCGGATGTAAAAAATTACATCCGCGCCTACTACCGCGAAGCAGCAGTACTTGGCCTGGGAGCCACGGTACTACGACTCCAGAGAAGCGGTACTACCGTGAGCTCCCGCGGTACTACCGCGCAGAGGCATGGTACTACCGCAGGTGCCTGTGTTACTACCGCTCTAGGGAGCAGTACTACCGCAAGCTCAGCAACAACAGCCTGGACAATCGCATAGAGGATAAACGGGGGATGCTCCAAGGTGCAAGGGAAAGGTGGAGACAAGGAAGGAAACGTGTACGTGATGATTCGACCCGAACCTTTCCGACGTGGACCCCCTCTTAATAGTACGGCTCTCCTACGACTCAAATCCACCAAAAGAAATGTAGAAAAATGCCGTCTTCAATAGTCTTCGAGGGGCACCGAACCGTCTTGTGCCTACGATGAAGCATCTGAGAAACTCAAGGCACATGATTAGTCCGCAAAAGCATTGTCATCAATCACCAAAACACTTAGGGATAAATATGCCCTTATAGCAGTCCTTTGTCTCTTGCCCCTACCAAGAGTTTCCTCGTCATCCTCCTGAGGATTTTCATCATGTGTTCGTTCATAATATTCCATAGGAATGGCAGGCTCAGGAGTCTCCTCAGATTCCTGTCTAGAAGTGCTTTGTACATCTCTCATGGGGAAAATGTCTTCAAAGAATGTAGCATCCTTAGACTCCATAATTGTACCGACCTTCATGTGAGGTACCTCAGATTTCACTACTAGAAATCTATAGCCAACACTATTCATAGCGTATCCCAAATTAACACAGTCCACAGTCTTTGGTCCAAGATTACGCTTTTTGGGGATCGGCACATTAACTTTCGCCAAGAAGCCCCAAGTATGTAAGTACGAGAGTGTTGTCCTTCTCTTGGTCCACTTCTCATAAGGGGTGATCTCGTTATCCTTTGTCGGAACTTTATTCAGGACATGACATGATGTCATTATATCTTCCCCCCCACCATGCCTTGGATAAACCCGACGTATCTACCATGGTGTTAACCAAATCAGTTAGAGTACGGTTTTTCCGCTCATCAACCCCGTTTGACTGGGGTGAGTAGGGAGGCATCCTCTCGTGAATAATACCGTGTTCTGCACAGAAGGCATCAAACTCTTTCGATAAGTACTCTCCACCATGATCTGACCGGACTTGTTTAATTTTATTTTCGAGTTGATTCTCAACTTCTGCCTTATAGATTTTAAAGTAGTGTAGAGCGTCATCTTTGGTATTTAACAGATACACATAGCAATACTAGTGGAATCATCTATCAAAGTCATGAAATATTTCTTTCCACCTTTAGTCAACACACCATTCATCTCACAAAGATCAGAATGTATGAGTTCAAGTGGCGCCAAGTGTCTCTCCTCTGCTGCCTTGTGAGGCTTGCGAGGTTGCTTAGATTGCACACACGAATGACACTTAGAACCTTTGGCGAAAGTGAAACTCAGGATTAAATTCGATTTTGCTAGCCGCGTCATAAAACCAAAACTAATGTGACAAAGACGTGAATGCCAGACTTCAGATTCGTTAACACTCAAATAAATACTTGTAACGCCCCGGATTCGATGCGCCAGGTGTCTGCCAGTTATTCGCCGTCGTTGTCATGTGATTTGCTTGCGTGTTGCATTTTACCATGTCATCATCTGCATTTCATCCGCATGTTTTTCAAAACTTGCATCCGTTCGGGTTCTCTCGGTTCTCTCCGTTGTCCATTCGGAGTCCGGACCTCTCGCGCGCGCCCGTCGCCCCTCTCAGACCTTGTTTTCATGTGCGGGTGTTAAATGTTCTCGTAATGGACCGAGTCTTGCCAAGCGGCCTTGGAATAGCACCGGTAGACCGCCTGTCAAGTTTCGTGCCATTTGGAGTCCGTTTGATACTCCAACGGTTAACCGCGTAGCCCAAACCCCCCCCCCCTTTCTCTTTGCAGCCCAACTCCCTTCCAAAGTGGCCCAAAACCCATCCAAACCCCCTCCATCCTCTCAGTCGTTCGATCACGATCGTGTGGGCGAAAACCGTGCTCCATTTGGAGTCTCCTAGCTCCCTCTACCTATATATATGTGCCCCTCCCGGATTTTTCGCGCAGATGAAACCCTAGCCCTCTCCCTCCTCGCGCCGCCGGACATGTCCGCCCGCCGCCGGACGCGTCCACCGCCACCCAGCCACGTCGCCCGACCAATCCGGAGCCGTCACGTCATCACCGCCGCCTCCCCAACCAATCTAGAGCCGCCACCTCACCTCCCCCGCGCCCACTTCGCCGCCGGACCAGCGGAGCCCATCTCCGGCGCGCTCCAGGCCACGGCGGGCCCGATCCGCCCGGTGAGCGCGCCCCTCGCCCTCCGCCCGCCGCCCGTCGCCGACAAGCCTCCGGCCGGCGCCGCCCCGCCGCCTGATCTCCACCGCTGGCGCGCCTCTCCACCGCCGTGCCGGCGCCCCGCCTGGCTCCCGCCGCCTCCTCCCGTGCGTCGCCCGACCCCTCCGCCACTGGCCAGCGCCGAGCCCGCGGCTCTGGGCGCTGACCCACCGCCGGCCGCCCCCGCGTGGACCCCGTTGCCACGGCCCGTGCCCCCGCGCTGGAGCCGCAGCTCAGCCCGCCGGCGCCGCCCTCCGGCCAGATCTGGCGTCTCTCGCCGCGGATCCGCCTGCCCCGCGTCCTCTCCGGCCCTCCCTCGTCTACTCTAGCGCCCTACTTCGGCGAGCTCTCCACCTCACCTCGAAGCCGTGCAAAACTGGAGGTTGACCCCGAAAACCGCCTGTCCCTGATAATTGCATATTTTAGCTCCTGTTCATCGCATCATAACTCCGCATCCGTGGCTCCGTTTTGTGCGTGTAATATGTCAAATTGTTCGTCTCAACGAGTACTTCATTTCATTCCATTGCGTCATGTTCATTTGAGTTCATCTTGATGCCTGAATCATCGTTGCAAGAGTGCTTCATAATGTTAGTTCCTGTTTCTTAACAGAATGTGCACATTTGTCATTTTTGCCATGTTTGATGTGTGCATCCTATGAGGTTGATGTCTACATGTGTTATGATCTATGCCATGCCATATTTACAGAGGTGCTTACCATGTATTTTTGTGATCAATGTGGTGACTAGCACAAGCATGCAAACTAGGCTTCGTAATGTTGCTAATTTTAGTCCCTGTTCTGCTATTATTTTGATGCCATGTAAACATGATGCTACAGAGAGATCCATGCATATTTTTAGATACTTCAGTAAGGATGTTTTGAACATATGGTTGTTCTCTATCCATTCATGCCCCTGGTTGCAATTATTGAGTAGTCTAGCAAGTCATTTTTGTGCTCTACTTTTGCTACAAAATGTTTCCTAGCAGATTGTTTACATGTTATTCAATTTTGCCAAGGTTGTTGTAGTTGATCCTTGCATGCTATGAACTTGTTCTTGCCTTGGTTTGTTTCATAAACATGTCTTTTGCTGATGCTATGCTTATATTGTAATGCAATGACTTGTGGTGAGTGAATCAAGCTTGTTAAGTAGTGTACTTGCTGTTACTGTTTTGCTAGGCTGAATCTATTATTTCGTTATGCTATGTAAACCTGCTGCTACAAGTCATTCTATGCATAATCTGGAGATGTTCACTAAGGGTGTTTTGTTATACATGTCATGCTATATCCATCCGTGCCCCTGGTTGCATTTATAGCTTGCTGTAGATTATTGTAATCTTGCTCCAAAGTTGCTAAATAATGTTGCTGTCAGCCTGTTAACACTAAGTTCAGTTGTTGCCATGATTGTTGTTAGTGATCCATGTACCCTATGTACTTGCTCTTGCCATGCTTAGCTTCGTAAACATGCCTTCTTACTATTGGTTGCCTTGCCATGCCATTTGTTGCTCTGTAGTGAGTTGCACAAGCTCATCAACATGCCTACTTATCGTTGTTTCTGCCATGTATGAATCTGTCATATAACTTGCCATGTTTACATGGGTGCCATCATATCTTCTGATCCTTTTTGGCTCATGGTCAGTAAAGGACTTTTGTTCTATGCAATTAGTAGGTTCATTCCATGCCTTTGGTTGCCATGATAAGTTACTGTAACATATTGTTTGATAGCTCTAAACATTGCAACCTGATGTTATTTCTGCAAAGTCTGAACTGTTATTATTTGCAATCTTGCCATGTGTGTTTGAGCATGTTCTAGTGATTTCTGGAGATAGCTCAGTGTTCATGTTTTGTTATGCTTTACCTGTACATCATGCCCATGCCTTTTGTTTTTATGTTGAGATGTTGTAGCATGTTGTTTTGATGCTTGCAAGATGCCTAGTTGCTGTTTTGGACAAATTGTTGCTATAACTTGTTTCATGTGTGTGTTCAACCGTTGCTCCGTTTTGAGTGTGCTCTATATGAAACTTGCTTAGAATTGCATGTAGTTTCATATTATCATGTTGCATCCATGTTTTGAGGTGTTTGCTTGATGTTTGAATGCATTTTGCATCAATGCCATGTTTAACTTGTTTTGCTCATATCTTCTAGGCCGTAGCTCCGAACTAAATGAACTTTATATGTAACTTGACTAGAATCTCGTGTAGATCATCTTTGTGCATCTTAACTTGCTGTTTAACAACTTGAACATAAGGTTTATTCAGATCTGGACCAATTTCGAAATTTGCATACGAGGACTTACCGGAATTGTTATATGTTGTTCCCGGCCTCATTTAAACTTGATTTGATGTATTGCTCTTGTTTGCATCATCTCTTGCCATGAGTAGCTTCATGTAGTCTTGTCTTGCATCCTGCCTTGTTCATGTGTGGTGTGTTTACTACGTTGTGTGCTTCTTCTTGATAGTTCCCGTTTCGTTGCGATCGTGAGGATTCATTCGTCTACGCTTGGTTCGTCTTCGTGGCTTCATCTTCTTCATGGACTCGTTCTTCTTCCTTGCGGGATTTCAGGCAAGATGACCACTACCCTGGATCTCACTACTATCATTGCTATGCTAGTTGCTTCGTTCTATCGCTATGCTGCGTTACCTATATTTTGCTCATCAAGCCTCCCAAATTGCCATGAACCTCTAACCTTTGACACCCTTCCTAGCAAACTGTTGCTTGGCTATGTTACCGCTTTGCTCAGCCGTCTTATACGTTGCTAGTTGAAGGTGAAGTTGAAGATTGCTCCATGGTGGACAGGATTTTGTTGGGATATCACAATATCTCTTATTTAATTAATGCATCTATATACTTGGTAAAGGGTGGAAGGCTCGACCTTATGCCTGGTGTTTTGTTCTACTCTTGCCGCCCTAGTTTTCGTCATACCGGTGTTATGTTCCCGGATTTTGCATTCCATACGCGGTTTGGTGATTTATGGGACCCCCTTGACAGTTCGCTTTGAATAAAACTCCTCCAGCAAGGCCCAACATTGGTTTTACCATTTGCCTCACTGCCACCTATATTTTCCCTTGGGAGTAATTAATCCAAGGGTCATCTTATTTTAGCCCCCCCAGGCCAATGCTTGTCTAAGTGTTGGTCCAAACTAGAGCACCGTGCGGGACCATCCCTTGGCAACTTGGGTTACGTCGGTACCTGTACGCTTAGCTTATCCGGTGTTGCCCTGAGAACGAGATATGTGCAGCTCCTATCGGGATTGTCGGCGCATCGGGCGGTCTTGCTGGTCTTGTTTTACCATTGTCGAAATGTCTTGTAAACCGGGATTCCGAGTCTGATCGGGTCTTCCTGGGAGAAGGTATATCCTTCGTTGATCGCGAGAGCTTATCATGGGCTAAGTTGGGACACCCCTGCAGGGTATAATCTTTCGAAAGTCGTGCCTGCGGTTATAGGCAGATGGGAATTTGTTAATGTCCGGTTGTAGATAACTTGACACCAGATCCGAATTAAAACGCATCAAACGCGTGTGTAGCCGTGATGGTCTCTTTTTGGCGGAGTCCGGGAATTGAACACTGTTTTGGGTTATGTTTGACGTAAGTAGGAGTTCATGATCACTTCTTGATCATTGCTAGCTTCATGACCGTTTCGCTTGCTCTCTTCTCGCTCTTATTTGCATATGTTAGCCACCATATATGCTTAGTCGCTGCTGCAACCTCACCACTTTACCCCTTCCTTTCCTATTAAGCTTTGCTAGTCTTGATACCCATGGTAATGGGATTGCTGAGTCCTTGTGGCTCACAGATTACTACAACAACAGTTGCAGGTATAGGTTATGCGATGGTCATGACGCGAGAGCGATGCTTGCTTGCTTGAGTTCTTCTTTTGCTTCCTCTTCGATTAGGGGATAGGTTCCAGGTCGGCAGCCTGGGTTAGCAGGGTGGATATCGTTTGAGTTTCTGTTTGTGTTTCATCCGTAGCCGGGTGATGCTCTTATGCATTGTGATGTTGTATTCGTGTGGCATTGTATGCCTCTTGTATGTATCCCCATCTATTATGTAATGTTGATGTAATGATATCCACCTTGCAAAAGCGTTTCAATATGCGGGTCTATCCTTGGTGGGACCTTCGAGTTCCTTTTGGATAGGGTCGCATATTGGGCGTGACAAGTTGGTATCAGAGCCTCGACCGACCTTAGGAGCCCCCTTGATTGATCGTGTAGTTTGGCCGTTGTCGAGTCTAGAAGAAAATTGTTTTCGGAGTCTAGTTATATCGGAGAGTAGGAATTCTTTTTACTCCTCCAACCCTTCGTCGCTCTGGTAAGGAATCTTGACGTAGATGTTTTGACTTACTTCTCTTCCCCATTCAAATTTTCTTTAGGATCACGCAGTTGGTTTTTCGATCGTTGGTTCTCTCCTCTTTTCATCCGGTGCACTTCTCGTCAAGTTGATTCGAGCCTCTTCATCTTTGCCAAGTTCAATCCTCAGTTATTTTCTTCCCACCCGCCCACCCTTCTTCTTCTCGGAACCAGAGTCCGTAATCAAGTATCCATCCTAGTCGTGCGAAGTCTTTGCTTTCTTTCCTCAATGATTTCAACCGGTGTTTTCTCTTCAAGATATTAGTCGATTCCCCCTTCCAAGTTGCCTTTCTTTTTCCCGCCCTCCCACCCTCTTCTTCCCGGAGCCTGAGTCTCTTTCGAGCATCAATTCCATTCGTGTGGAGCCTCTTCAGTCTTTTGTCAATTATTTCAGCCGGTGAATTCTCGTCTCATTCGTCATTCATCAGCCCTTTTTCTTCTCTGGTGGATTCAATTCTAATTTTTGGTAGTGATTATATTCTTTCCCTCGGCTCAAGTGTTTTCCCTGCTCGTTCGTCTCTCACCTGTTTATCTTTCCGGAGTGTTCAAGTCATCTCAGGAGATTCGTGTTTGCATTCAATTATTTCGAGGTTGTCACCGCATTCAAATATTTCATTTGTTCTGGTGCATCACCTATCTATTCAATATCCTTTTCAACGGTGTTTTTCTCTTTAGTGGGCCCTAACCCATAGGTCTTTTCCCAGGATCTTACCTGACTCTTCTAATTTCCCCGGAGTTATTCTCAATTCTTTTCAAAGTGTTACGTAAAAATGGATTTCATCAGTCATATGCCATCTCCAAGATTGCTTTCAAATTCTTTTCATCTCGGATTCTACCTTTCCTCTTTTTCATTATTCCGGAGTTTCTCAACAATTTTCGTGGTGTTTCTCGTCATCAGTTGAAGACCGAAGAAGAGTTTTCCTCTAAATCTTGTCGGTTCTCTTGAAGTTTCGTGGTTCTAACTTCATGTTATCCTCTCGAATTATTCCATTCCTCAGATATTATTTTCTTAACCATCCAGAGTATTTCGGGAGTTGATTTCTGTTTCTTTTCGCCGGAGGCCATCATTCCAGTTATCGTTCTCTATTTATCCCGGTGCTTCGTTCAAGTGTTCCTTAATTAGTTCATGATCTCTTTGTCCTTTGCATCTAAATCCCCTCTAGCATATTTGTTCTTCTAATTCTTCCCGGTGATTCATTCTCTTTCATCAGTCATTTTCTAATTTTAACGGTGGTTCGTTCATGATTCTTTTTCCTTGATTATCATTTCAATCCATTCGTTCTTTCAATCCTACCGGTGGTTCATGAAGACCTTCTCAAGTGTGTGATATGTCACTTCTCAATCCCTTTCAAGAAGAATAAGTAGTATGCAAAAATCCATTGTTTGTCATCAATTTAATTGATGAAGGATAAGCATACAATAAATCTTATTTTTATTTCCTCAAAGTGATTAATCCCTTCCTTCGGAGTTTGTTCTTAATGAATAAATTCTAGTTCCAAGTGTTTCATATTTTCTTCTCCGGAGTTCAAATTTCCTCGGCCATTTCGTCGGAACCCCCATCAGAATCATCGTAAGGCTCATCTTATTCTTTCACCCTTCATTTTATCTCATCATCCTTTTGTCACCGGAGTTCTTCATGGTGGTTCTTCATGATTTAATTCACTTTCAAGTGTTCATCAAGATTCTTGTCGGTGGAGTTCAAGCATCTTTTCTTCTCCGTCTCGAAGTGCAATTAACTCTCTGTATTCTTTGAAGTGGAGTTTTCCATCTCTTCGTTCTTCTCAGCTATCCAATTCATTTCCGTTTGCGCTGGTTATCACCTCATAATTTCTGAGATGTTATCTATAAGACCACAACAAGCTTATTCTTTCGTTGTTGATTTTCTCAACAACTCCAGTCAATCCTTCCTGCTAAGTTCATTTCATTAACCATCCTTTCAATTCTTTCGGAGGCATTGCATTGCTTATGTCGTCACAGTGTCATCCATCTTGTGAAGTTCGGATTCTATTCCTTGCCTTGTTTCAACCGGAGTGCTACCTAAATCCTTTCAGTCTTATTCGTTTCTTATCTCATTCTAACCGAAGTGGTTTCATAGACTATATGATTCCGTGAGCTTTCGATTCCTGTCATTCTCGTTGTTCCTCTCTTCTTCTCGTGTGCTCTCGATTCTTTGCTTCTTCTCTTCAGTTCTCGTTTCACCTCATCCCTTTTCCCTTCCGTCTCGGTCCTAAGATCTCGGGACGAGATCTCTTGTTAGTGGAGGAGTGTTGTAACGCCCCGGATTTGATGCGCCAGGTGTCTGCCAGTTATTCGCCGTCGTTGTCATGTCATTTGCTTGCGTGTTGCATTTTGCCATGTCATCATCTGCATTTCATCCGCATGTTTGTCAAAACTTGCATCCGTTCAGGTTCTCCCGGTTCTCTCCATTGTCCGTTCGGAGTCCGGACCTCTCGCGCGCGCCCGTCGCCCCTCTCAGACCTTGTTTTCATGTGCGGGTGTTAAACGTTCTCAGAATGGACCGAGTCTTGCCAAGCGGCCTTGGTATAGCACCGGTAGACCGTCTATCAAGTTTCGTGCCATTTGGAGTCTGTTTGATACTCCAACGGTTAACCGCGTAGCCCGAACCCCCCCCCTTTCTCTTTGCAGCCCAACACCCTTCCAAAGTGGCCCATCCAAACCCCCTCCATGCTCTCGGTCGTTCGATCACGATCTTGTGGGCGAAAACCGTGCTCCATCTGGAGTCTCCTAGCTCCCTCTACCTATATATATGTGCCCCTCCCGGATTTTTCGCGCAGATGAAACCCTAGCCCTCTCCCTCCTCCTGCCGCTGGACATGTCCGCCCGCCGCCGGACGCGTCCACCACCACCCAGCCATGTCGCCCGACCAATCCGGAGCCGTCACGTCATCACCGCCGCCTCCCCAACCAATCTGGAGCCGCGACCTCACCTCCCCCGCGCCCACTTCGCCGCTGGGCCCGTGGAGCCCATCTCCGCCCGCTCCGGGCCACGGCGGGCCCGATCTGCCCAGTCAGCGCGCCCCGCACCCTCCGCCTGCCGCCCGTCGCCGAACAAGCCTCCGGCCGGCGCCGCCCCGCCGCCCGATCTCCACCGTCGGCGCGCCTCTCTGCCGCCGTGTCGGCGCCCGCCTGGCTCCCGCCGCCTCCTCCCGTGCGCCGCCCGACCCCTCCGCCACCGGCCAGCGCCGAGCCCGCGGCTCTGGGCGCTGACCCCGCCGCCGGCCGCCCCACGTCGACCCCGTTGCCGCGACCCGCGCCCCCGCGCTGGAGCCGCAGCTCAGCTCGCCGGCGCCGCCCTCCGGCCAGATCCGGCGTCCCTCGCAGCGGATCCGCCTGCCCCGCGTCCTCTCCGGCTCTCCCTCGTCTACTCCGGCGCCCTACTCCGGCGAGCTCTCCGCCTCACCTCGAAGTCCGTGCAAAACTGGAGGTTGACCCCGAAAAACGCCTGTCCCTGATAATTGCATATTTTTAGCTCATGTTCATCGCATCATAACTCCACATCCGTGGCTCCGTTTTGTGCATGTAATATGTCAAATTGTTCGTCTCAATGATTACTTGATTTCATTCCATTGCATCATGTTCATTTGAGTTCATCTTGATGCCTGAATCATCGTTGCAAGAGTGCTTCATAATGTTAGTTCATGTTTCTTAACAGAATGTGCTCATTTGTCATTTTTGCCATGTTTGATGTGTGCATCCTATGAGGTTGATGTCTACATGTGTTATGATCTATGCCATGCCATCTTTACAGAGGTGCTTACCATGTATTTTTGTGATCAATGTGGTGACTAGCACAAACTAGGCTTCGTAATATTGCTGATTTTAGTCCCTGTTCTGCTGTTATTTTGATGCCATGTAAACATGATGCTACAGAGAGATCCATGCATATTTTGAGATACTTCAGTAAGGATGTTTTGAACATATGGTTGTTCTCTATCCATTCATGCCCCTGGTTGCAATTATCGAGTAGTCTAGCAAGTCATTTTCGTGCTCTACTTTTGCTACAAAATGTTTCCTGGCAGATTGTTTACATGTTATTCAATTTTGCCAAGGTTGTTGTAGTTGATCCTTGCATGCTATGAACTTGTTCTTGCCTTGGTTTATTTCATAAACATGTCTTCTTGCTGATGCTATGCTTATATTGTCATGCAATGACTTGTCGTGAGTGAATCAAGCTTGTTGAGTAGTGTACTTGCTGTTATTGTTTTGCTAGGCTGAATCTGTTATTTCGTGATGCTATGTTAACCTGTTGCTACAAGTCATTCTATGCATAATCTGGAGATGTTCACTAAGGGTG